>NC_080070.1:10587927-10781258 GCF_949987535.1 Balaenoptera acutorostrata
TTTCTTGCTTCCTCTAAGAGAGATAGATCATTCCCTAGCCTTGTAACATCCTTATGGTAAAAGCAGGGAATTTTAGGATTTCTTACTGATTTTTGCTGACTCATAAATGATAACATTAGTAAGTTATGAGCACTTTGCTATGGAACATTATGAAGTGAGAAAGCATATAAACTAATGGCTTTTTCATACTGGCCTTGAGTGAGAACCGACTGAATAGTTGTGTGTGTG
Source organism: Balaenoptera acutorostrata (assembly GCF_949987535.1). Taxonomy (NCBI): domain Eukaryota; kingdom Metazoa; phylum Chordata; class Mammalia; order Artiodactyla; family Balaenopteridae; genus Balaenoptera; species Balaenoptera acutorostrata. The sequence continues at coordinate 10,588,156 of NC_080070.1, forward strand.
TGTGTGTGTGTGTGTGTGTGTGTGTGTGTGTGTGCATATGCGCGTGCTTTGGCTGAATAAGAGTCTTTGCATTGACAGGCTCAGATCTCCTCAGCCATTCTTCCTGGTTCCCCAGTTAAGCACGGCAAGTACCCCACAGTAGCCAGACTCCAGCGTTCCAAGCCAGCCTGCAAGTAGATGCTTATTACAATGATGTAGATAACAAATGATGTGTGCAAACAGTATGGTTTATGACCAAATGCTAATCTAGTGTGTTTTTTTTTCTCCTGGCGCACGGAATAAGGGCTATTTGGCGGCTTTTGTTTATTTAAACCAAGAAGAAAAGACGATGATATATTGACAGTCTTCAGTATTTTTCCCTTGACAAATGTGTGGCAGCTTTCAATTTGATCCAAGTACTTCTGTTTTTATTCTCAATCCCATCTCTAAAAATGATTACTGTATTTTTCTATTGGTCTTACACTAATTCTTCTACAGCATATTGATTTCTAATTTTGTTGCTGGCAGTTCATCACTCAACTTGTAAGACACATTATTCTTTATGGGAATTGAAGTTTCATATTATCCATCTTGATCTTTTATTCTAAGCAATGTTATCTCCTTTTTTTTATGCCTCAGGGATTTTTTCCCTCCCTAAGGATTTATCTTGTTTAAAAATGCATATTTCTTCATTTTTTGTTGTTGTTGTTAATGAGGTATTAAACTTTATTACAAGGCATACAAAGGGATTGATTTAGAAGCTTGATTTTTGAAGAAGCAGGAAAAAGTTACTGAGTAAACCTTAATATTGCAACAGTGGTATAAACTGCATCCTCAGGAACTCCCAAGCCACGAGGAAGCCAAAATCAGAAGCCCATGTTCTGCTTTCATGCAGTTCCCTTTCCTAGAACCACATATGGATTTATCTTAGCACTGCAATGTCTGTTTCTCTTGAATGAGAAGTGCAGGAAGAAGAGATAAATACATTGATCCAAATGAAGAAGTAGGAGCATAGCTAGATCTACAGTAAGTCCACGACACACGAACCTTCAAGTTGTGAACTTTCCAAGATGCGAATGTGCGTTCTCATGTTCAATCATGTAAGATAGTTCATGTGTCTGGCATACATTGTCACATTTGTGCATCCTCTACAAGTGGTTGTGCTTTTGTGTACTTTACTGTATAATACTGTTGTTGTGCAATGCAAGGAGCTTATTAGTGAAGACCTGACAGATTTGGAGGCTTGGAGAAAGGACGAAGAGAGACAAGAGGAAGAAGAAGTAACTGAAGAACCGAAGAGATTCATAACGCAGGAAATGGCAAGGGGATTTTTTTTTATTTGAGGAGGCACTGTTAGTTTTTGAGGCACAGGACCCGAACGTACAACGGTACACGAAGGTTGCAGCAGCCGTTCAGAATGCAATCCAGTGCTACCATGTTATCTATGAGGTGAAAAAAAGAGCTACTACCCAGACATCATTGGATTATTTTTTCAAGAGGGTAGATAGAATTGAATCCAGTAAGGAAGCAGAATCTTTTCCATCAACGTCAGGCGTGAGTGAAGTTGCAGCTTGCCCTCCATCTCCTATTGCTGATGATCCTTCAGCTCTACTATCTCCCACCTCCTCTCCCTCCTCCAGTCGGTAACTCTTCTTGCCTGTTCACTCGATGCCAGCCCCTATATGCCAGCTGTTGTACTGTACTACTGTACTTTTCAAGGTACTGTACTGTAAGATTAAAAATGTTTTATTTTTTGTGTTGGTTTTTTACGTATTATTTGTGTGAAAAGTATTATAAACCTATTACAGTACAGTACTATATAACCAGTTGTGTTAGTTGGGTACCTAGGCTAACATTGTTGGACTTACGAACAAATTGGACTTACAAAGGTGCTCTCAGAACGGAACTCATTAGTATGTAGGAGACTTACTGTACACTGTCACCAGTGTTTGCAATGGTTCAGTATCCTTTAAGATATCCTTTATCCTTTAATTCATTCTCTGTTTACCTTTAAGATGAAGCAAGATCTAACTGTCAGCTGGCTGTTGGGGTCAAAAGGATGCTTTCTTCAGGGCATGATGGGGAGGGAGAGGAGAGAATGGAGGACTTTCACCTTTAAAGGAATACTTTCCAACTCTCAGTTATGCTGGGCTTAGCAGAATCCTGCATCTCTCCTCACCTGCACTCTCCCTGCCTTTACAAGCCAATCTGCACCTCACTCTCACGCTAATCTTCTAAGGTGAAGACTTTATCATGTCACTCCCCTGCTCAGGAACCTGTAGTGGATGAGAGTAATAGTATTAATGCCTCACAATAGCATAGAGGTTCTCCATTTACAAAGTGCTCTCACATATGTTATCTCATTTCTTCCTAACAACAATCTCTGAGCACTTGTTAGATCAAGTCCGAACTCCTTACACTGAACACGGCCTTAACACTTTCTTGACTAGTCAGCTGTCTTTTTCTTCGTCCAAACAGAGCCTTCGGTCTCTCCACTCCCAGACAGCATTAATTTTCACCTTCAAGAACTGCCTTTTGCATTCCCCCTGCCCTCTGCCTGAAAACTACTCTAGCCTCGTTTGCCCCCATGTGAAAGCCAGGAGGCAATGCCTGGTGGCCACAGGAATCATGGTTTCTGAGGACCGTCTGCAAGAGGACATCTACCTTTTCTGGCCTCACTCTACCCAGTTTGTACGTGGACATACTGAACAGCTTCTCCTGCTCCCGTGGATGACCTCTGTTACTGAAGTTGTATCTGGCATAAAAACTCGGTCTCCTGACCCTCGTCTGTCTGTCATGTTGTTTTTGGCTCAGTTTGCTTGCAGATTCAAGTTAGGCAATGACTAGACCCACCAGGAACTTGACATAGCTCTTAAGAGTTCTTTAGGATGCCATCATTAGAAAATATGACATATCTACTAACCTTACCAAGAATTCCATACAAGTGTTTTCTCCGTTTAGTAACTTCACTTTCTTTTCAGAAAAGCTTTAAAATGACCAACATTACATAATCTATCCTCTTAAGCCTGAAAGACAATGAGGTAGGAGTAAGTAACGCAGACTTTCTTAACCTCTGTAACCTTGAATGCCTGTATAAAGGTGTCTACCTTCTCAGTCTCCCTGGTAGCTGGATTGTAGGTCAGATGAAAGCCAAAGCCAAGACTTTTTTTCTCTATAAAATTACAGCCACAGTATTCGCTTCTGAGACCTTCATGAAATTATCTGTAATAGGACTGTACTTTTCTCTGATAATTCAAATCGAGTGCTAAAAGTTCATGAAAATAGATGTCTAAAAGCCCAAAGTTAACAAACACTCATCATCCCAGCCTCTCTACATGGAAAAGACTTTTCTTTTCTTCTATTTCTTTGTCTTTCTTTTCACCACTCTGTTTCTCCCTCTTTTTATCTCTCCTTTCCTCGCCTCTTTATTTTTTCCTTTCCTTTCTTATCTCCTTTTGCTTCTTGCCCTCTTCCTTCTCTTTCTTCCATCCTTTTTCCCATTCTTTTTTACACTAATTCGTTAGTCCCAGTAGTTATCGTTTGTTAGAGAATCTGGCCATAATATCATCAGTTCTCAAGTCTGAATAGAAAAGTTCTGGATAATGAAGTACGAGTGTGTATTTTTTCACCAAGACCCCCCAGTTCATCAGCAAACCCAAGCGACAAAGGCAGCTACTGACAAATGGCCACACTCACAGTCACCTGACGAGGAAAGGCCACTTCCCAGTGTGTCTCCATCCTCTCCCACCACAGCCTCCTCTCCACTTTCTGTCTCTGCTCTCCTCCACTGCCATCTTTCTTGATCACCCTGCTTTGTCCCCTTCAACTTTACTAGCAGAACGATTTCTCTGCCCATTATTCAGTATAAAACCTATTCTTTTCCCCCCATACCATCATAACATATAGAGGAAAAACAACAATCATCATTTCAAAAACAAAAATGTAGCCTAAACTTAATTATGGAAAGCGATAATCCCACTCTTCCCTTGTTTTCTTCATGCTAATTTCTGCGATTCCCTTTACACTCCAAAAACAAGCATATTCATTCGCATCTGCTCTAACCTACAGCATATTGTAGATATGTAGCCTTACCATGAGCCATACCTCTACTGGCCTTGGTGTCTTGCCTGGCGGGTGTGACCTAGACCTGACCCCTGAGGGTTATTGAGCCCCCTCATCACCAAGCCCTTCTCAGCCTGAGGATGCTGACCTGTGCATTTACCATTAAAACCGGGCGTTAAAAATCGAGACTCAACTAAATGGATTGCTTGTGCACCAATCATCATCTCTCTTTTCCCCACTCTAATAAAACAATAGCCCAATCACCTCCTAATAATTAGAGTCAATAACACCTTTCAAGTTGTGACTTCCAAGGATAAAATGGTTCCATGTAAATATGTCAGTGGAGCTTAGCTTCAACTGTGTAACATTGTTTCCAGAATAATAAAATACTTTGTATTGTAGGGGTGAGGGGCCATTTACTTCATTCTTTTAGCAGTTTCTTTGACAGTATCAGTTAGGGTTCTCCAAAAGAAAGAACAGCAGGTGACAGATAGAGAAAATTGGCTCCCATAACTGTGGGGGATGGCAAGTCCAAAATTCATAGGGCAGGCAGGTGGCTGATGGGCTAGAAACAAATAAGGTTTCTATGTTACAGTCTTGAGGCAGAATTGCTTCTTCTTGAAGTCTCAGGTGTTGCTCTTAGAGCTTTCAACTGATTGGATGAGGCCCACCTACATTATCAAGGGTAACCTTCTTTACTTAAAGTCAGTTGATTATAAATGTTAATTACATCTACAAAATACCTTCACAACAACATCTAGACTAGTGTTTGACCAGAGAACTGGGTACTGCAGCCTAGCCAAGTTTACACATAAGAATAACCATCACAGTGATGATGGGTACTCATTATAGTACCTGTTATTTAGCACCTGAAATGTCTTAGGTGTTTTTCTTGGTGCTTTGAATGAGGAGTCTCTTGTGTTCCTCAGTAAAATCTTATGAATTATCTGTTGCTATTTTTCACTTGTGACATGAAGAAACTGGTTCTCTGAAAATTTTGCCCAAAGTCACAAAGCCAATATATGATCCAGTCAGGAATGAAACTCAGGTTTAATTTGACTACATAATGCAACAGAATGAACACTTGGGGGAAAGAAAGTCAGAAAATTCAGATTCAGATACCTTCTTTCACACTATCTAGCTTTTGAACTTGAGGCATGTAACGGTATTATTTTCTCCATATCTATAGTGAAGAGTTTAAATTAGATGTTCTCTAAAAATATTCTGTATTTCTAGTTTGGTACTGTACACATTTTACCTGCCTGTCTTTTAGAATACAGTATTGCCTTTTAAAGAGTAGACATTTCTTTGGAGTTTGGATTGGGCTGTTCTCTTGAGCCACATAATGAACATTTTGTGCTGGTTGATTATTCAATTACAACAGAGAAGAGACAAGCCATTATAAGGAATTATGAATCTACACATTGGAAGGAAATCCTGTGATTCTGTTTTGCCTATCAGCCTTTCCATCTGTACTTGTGTTAAAATGAAACAAAATACAATTTAATGAAAAGGGAGCCACATGAACAGAAGCAAACAGTAAGGATGGCTGATGCCAGATGGTGAAACCTGCAGAGCTTCACTCAACACTTTTTTTCTCCCTAGTTGTCTTGGCTCAGTATCTACCTACCTCAGTAACAGAAAGCAAGTTTTTAACACTGTTACCTCCTGCTGAGTCAATGCAGTTTATGAAAGAGCAGGCTGGATTCTTTTCATCTCATACATCAACTCCAGCACTGTCGGCTAAGTTCCATTTGCAGAATCTTTATTACTGCTGATGATGTCAGAGGAAAAGAACATAGTGTGATTAATAGATTGCAGGTGGAATTTACAACACTGGCAGCTAAAAATGATCTTTTGATTTATCAACTGAGAACATTCAATGTAAAAGTCACTGAGATTGAAAAAAATGTGTTCAAAACCCACAAGATCCCTTTAGAAATCGATTTTCTATTTATAATTACAATTTAAATGTCATTAAAAAGCTCCTTTCCTTGACGTTTTGCATGTATTTTTTGGTCTGTTAGAATCATTTGCCTGTCTGAGGGGAACCATTACAGAGACTCCTTCTATAAGGACCTACTTTTGCTTTTGTGAATAACATACTCTAATTCCAAGACAATGAAGCGTGTGTGTATATGTGCACTGTAGTTACATGTTGTTTATGATTACAATCCTCATTTGCTCAGAACTTACATTTTCAGAGCTTCTGGCTTTTACCCTACTCCTCTTTTTTACTGTCTCTTTAATCAAAAAGACAGAATTTAACATTTTACTGTCTGACTTAATCCTTTTTCTCTAGGAGATCTGAATAAAGCTGCATTGTTTTCTATTTAGAGTAGAGACAGCTAGTGCTAGGTAATGACCTGGTAAAAGGTTCACAGCTTCTTGGAGTCGATTCAGCTGCTTGCCTCTTTTATAATACCATTGCCTTTTAAATAGGCATCTAAAGGTAAACATACCTAATATGTCACTTTTAAACAGGAAACTGCACAAAGAATAAAAGTGCTATTTTTAAAGAAGAATTCCTGGGTATTGCAATATCAGTGTGTTATTAAGTGTAAGAAACATGTGAGAAAGATATCAGTTGAAATATTTGTACAGAGTCCATTCTTTTCTCACATTACCCTAATTTGATTTTCTTTGTTGACTCTATAAAAATCTATCTCCTCTTACAGAGTTAGCCAAGATAGTTTCTTCATTCATTCCCATTTTTTCATGCAACTGACATTTTTGATTGATATTTAGACAGTCAACGTTACTTGTAATGGAGGATACTTTTGATAGTGTCAGAAATATGTAGTACATATTAGAAAGGTCAACTTTCAGAAGATATGGAGAAAGCCCAGTAATAGTATCAGCTTCTGTGCATTAGAAATAACCTAACCTTCAGAATTCTCTCTTTATTATGTGGCAGCAATATGTTAAGGTCCATGTCAATTTTAAAAATATAGTTGCTTGAAAAATAGTTTTAAACTTTGTATGGAAACACAAAATATTATCCTGAATAACCAAAACTACCTTGAGAAAGAAGAACAGAGCTGGAAGAATAAAGCACCCCTATTTCAGACCATACTACAGAGCTACAGTAGTCAAAACAGTATGGTACTGACACAAAAATAGACACATAGGTCAATGGAACAGAATAGAGACCCCAGAAATAAACCCATGCACTTATGGTCAATTAATCTATGACAAAGGAGGCAATAATATACAATGAAGAAAAGAGTCTCTTCAATAAGTGATGTTGGGAAAACTGGACAGCACATATAAATGAATGAAATTGGAACATTTTCAAACATCATATACAAAATTAAACTCAAAATGGATTAAAGAACTAAATGTAAGACCAGAAACCATAAGACTCCTAGAGGAAGACATAGGCAGAACACTCTGCCATAAAATGTACCAATATTTTTTTGGATCTGTCTCCTAAAGCAAAGGAAATAAAAGCAAAAATAAACAAATGGGACCTAATTAGACTTATAGGCTTTTGCACAGCAAAGGAAACCATCAACAGAATGAAAAGACAACCTACTGAATTGCAAATGAAATGCCTGAAATGATATGACTGAGAAAATATTTGCAAATGATATGACTGATAAGGGGTTAATATCCAAAATATATAAAAAGCTCATACAACTCAACATCAAAGAAACAAACAACCCAGTTAAAAAATGGGCAAAAGAACTGAACAGACATTTTTCCAAAGAGGACAGCCATGGATTTCAGCTGTTCCAAAGAGGACATGCAGATGGCCAACAGGCACATGCTCAACATCACTAACTATTAAGAGAAATGCAAATCAAAACCACAATGATATATTACCTCACACCGGTCAGAATGGCTATCATCAAAAAGAACACAAATAACAACACTTGACAAGGATGTGGAGAAAAGGGAAACCTTGTACACTGTTGATGGGAATATAAATTGGTGCAGCCACTGTGAACACAGTATGAAGGTTTCTCAAAAAACTAAAAACAGAACTACCATATGACCCACAAATTCCACTCCTGGGTATATATCTGAAACAAAACAAAACAAAACAAAAACACTAATTTGAAAAGATACATGTACCCCAATGTTTATAGCAGCATTATTTACAATCACCAAGATATGGAAGTGTCCATCAACAGATGAATGGATAAAGAAGATGTGAGATATATATATATATATATATATATATATATATATATATATATATGCATACACACAAGGTATATATATATATACATATATACATATATATATACATATGCACAATGGAAAACTACTCAGCCATAAAAAAAGAATGGAATTTTGCCATTTGCGACAACATGAACAGACTTGTAGGGTATTATGCTAAGTTAAATATGTCAGACAGAGAAAGACAAATACTGTATGATATTACTTACATGGGGAATCTAAAAAATACAAAAAATTAGTGAATATAACAAAAAAGAAACAGACTCACAGATACAGAGAACAAATTAGTGGTTACCAGTGGGGAGAGGGAAAGTGGGAGGGGCAACTTAGGGATAGGGGATTAAGAGGTACAAATTATTATGTATAAAATAAGTTACAAATATATATTGTACAGCATGGGGAATATAGCCAATATTTTATAATAACTGTAAATGAAGTATAACCTTTAAAAACTGTGAATCACTGTATTGTACACCTGTAACATATAATATTATACATCAACTATACTTCAATTAAAAAAAATATATTTACTTGTGTCCTTGGACTTCTCCTGCACAAGCTTTAATACCCCAAATCTATGGATATAATCACTGGTAACATCTGTCAGTGCTTGAATTATTTTTCACTGTGGTTTTCCATGGTTATTTTACAGTTAACATACAATTTTTAAAAAAATTTTACCTGAAATTAGCCTCTAAATTTCTCTAGTTGATTGTTAGGTCATAAGCCAGTTGGAGACATAGCAGGTATGCCTCTCAGTTAATAGACTCATGTGTGAAAGAAATTTAAGTTTATGTTCTATTATCTCAGCTTAATTTTGAGCCTCTATCCCACTGGATTAGTGATGCCATTATTCTTAGTCTTTGGAGTTAGGGAGCTTTGCCCTGATTCCTAATGCCTCAGCTTTTGTCAAGGTGTGGAGTGGCTTACACACCGGCAAGAAATTAAGGGATGAGAGGCCAACTGGTCCTCAAGTTATCCATCCTCAAGTCAGAAGAGACATAAACCATCACCTGAGCATAGATTGTGCCTTTGGTGTTGTATCTAAAATGTCATCACCATACCCAAGGTCATCTATATTGTTCTTCTATGTTATTTTCTAGGAGTTTCAGAGCTTTTCTTTTTATATTTGGGTCTATGATCCATTTTGAGTTAATTTTTGTGAAGTAGTAACATCTGTGTCTAGATTTTTTTTTTCTTTTACCCATGATCGTTTGTTTTAAAAAAACAGAACAAAAAAATGCCTTTTCTCCATTACATTACCTGTACTCTTCTGTCAAAGATCAGTTGACTATATTCATAAGGGTCTGTTTCTGGGCTATTGTATTCCATTGATCTGTTTGCCCTTTAACTAGAGTTCCTGATTTTTAACCCCCAATTTCCTTTTTATAAACTGGGACATTGAACATTGCATGGGGTGCCCTAGAATTATGTCTTCATTACAAAATTGGCTCATCAGTTGTCAATTCTAATTAAACACAATTAAAATAGACTGTCCATCTTCCTCTGCAGTCTGTCCTTACACTTAACATTTAAAGCAAATGCATAACCAACTTCTTAATATTAGAATCCACGTAATCAATCTTTTTCTAAAAGCTCTTTTTATTTTTTCCCTTCTATGAGTTCTGGGGACCCTCATCATATTTTTGTAACAATTACTGGGAATTGGTGAATCTCACCAATGCTATTGCAGTGATTTTCTCCAGTGGTTGTTTCCATTAGAATGCTGGTCTGTCCAGCTGCTTGATCCTGCAGTGGGCTTCTCACTCCTCACATTGCCATCGGCAATGATCATGATAGTATAAGAATCTTGCAGATTCCTGTGACACAGTTTATGAATTGCCTTGAAAAGTGCTGTGCACCTACTAAGAATGGCTTTTCATGATGAATTAAGATAAGTATTCATTGGATTTAATCTGGAGACCGAGGCGTACGTTCAAGTTTTGCTAATAGCTATCTATATTTTCTAGTAACATGGAAAAAAATACCTAACTTAGGAAAAAGTATCTAACCTTTTTTGCATCTATTTTTGAAATTTCTTTAACAAGCAGTGATGTTTTCAGGCCTTGTTTAGGTCTGTTCAAAAGACTTTGTAAGGAATATATATGGAATATACATGCCTATGTGTTTTGAAAATTATTATTCAACTGTTGATAATTCATTTTTATTCCAAAGACACAGAAAATGATATTATTGATTCAGTCATGTAGAAATAATTAACGATATGGTATTTGAATATGTTTTAACTTTTTCTCTTTTTTTTTTTTTTTCTGTTTCTGTGAGAACAAAACGCTTCTAGGCGGGATTACCACAAGGACATGAGCCCTTAGAGACTTCTTGCTCTATAAATATTCTGCTCGTCTGAGATCTTTTCTGAACTTCAGAATATATTATAAATGCTAGGAGATATTTTTACTTCAAGTAGAGTAAAAATTGAAATTCAAACGCTTTCTAATGAACGGCAAAATTAAAGAGATATAGTGTTGCATTATTTCAGCAGAGCATCTGATAAAGAGTTCCCTGGTAAAGATGTCCTGTAAGGATGTTCTAAGTGGAGTTGACAACATCTGCTCACTCATCCAACCTACTCCTCCCCAGAGTCCCAACTGTATCAGGATCTCCATTTGCTCACCTGCTCAAATAAGAATATTGTCAACTCTCCCTGCTTCCTCTTCTACATCTCAGAATTCTCTTCCTTCTGCCTCTTCCAGGTTCGCGGTCATTGCTCCTGTTCGGGCTCCACCCCTCTGATCTAGATAATTGTATAAATTTCTGAGATCTTCGTCACTCTACCCCCTGCAGCCTCCACCTCCAATCAATCCTGTCAGGTTAACCTATGCAAAAAATGCAGCTCCAGATACATCTTTTTCCTCCTTTAAAGAAAATCATCACTATTTCTCCCTTTTCTTTAAAGGAAATTTCAGACTATTCAAATATATTAGTGTGGTTTCAAAACCCATTTCAATCTAGTTCCCAAATAACTTTTCAGCAATCTCTCAATCACAAGTTTCACATTCAATCTTTTCTCAATCATATTCCACACTATTTTCTATTTCCCTAAAATGACACCTCTGGAGTACTTCATGTCAAAAGTATTCTTCTACTCTTCCTAGTTTCTGAGTTAAGGTGAGAATTTACTATCTAAAGGGGTTCTGAAAAATTGTAAATGTATGTGGAGGAAAATCAGAAAATCTGAATACTGTCTTTGAGGAATGCTTGAGAATCAGGGGTTTTGTTGTTGTTTTGGAATAGGTGTTTGTTTATTTGGCCTAGAGACAATAAAACTTTCTGAGGGTGATTTTAATATTTAAAACATGTCATGATGTAAATGGAATAGACTAATTCTTTGTAATACAACAGGATTTGAACAAATGAGTAGAATTTATAGTGATGCAATCTTTTGATGAGTATTATTTTTTCAAAACAAAGGACAATTTTAATTGGCATTGGAAAAAAGAACATGAGTGTACTGCTAACCTAGTCCCTTTATATACAGGATTTCTTAAATCCTTACTACTCTGTAAAATTTTTAAGAATGTTTACTGATAAAAGCAGAGAGATTCAGAAAGGTTTAAGCAACAAAGCCAAGATTTAAATTCCAAAATGACTCACTCAAAATGAAGTGTGTGTCTTTACCCTACATTCTGAGTCCCTTGCATTGGAAGTAATTGAATTGCTGCCAAATGCCCAGTTATTAAAAATATGATAAAAGGGTTTTCTGCATTGACGGGAAGGAAGAAATCTGTGCTTTAAAAAAAAAGATTTCTTTCAATGTTAAGATTTGATAATTTACTAGACTCAAAAGATTGATATTAGTAAACATCTCTTTAAATTGCTAGTTTTTTTCCAAAGGTATTGTTAAGACTGGCCATCAAATGAAACTAAGCAAGTCTCTGCTCTCTCCAGGGAATATTAATCCAAGGAACCTGATGCAAGTTTTCCTGTTTCTTGTTCCCACACACCTTCCCAAGGTCTTCTAGTAAAATTTACTCTAGGAGATTAATGGCAATATATTTTCATGACATCTATAGTGCAGAATTAGCCTCTATAAAGGGCACTTACCTACCTTCCTCATAAAATTCAACATCCTAAACTCTATTTCAGATTTTTCAGTGGCCTCTATATTGTTTCCTAAAATTATTTCCTGATACCTTCTTTGATACCGAACTTGTCAGAGGGCTTACAAAGCTTCTTCAGAGTAAAGGAAACCTCCCAGAAAGGTGTTATTCTTCTTTAAATTGTTCTGCAATGTTTCACAGTGTAGAAGTAAACATATGAATCATAGATAATTATCAAAACAGAACAGTCTCAAAAACTAAAAGGACACCTTGAAGACTCATCTTAACCATGGTCATGTTATATAAAGTAGACCTGAAATTAGGAGCATAAAGAAAAAGGGCATACATGTGTCTGTTCAGCATTTTATATGGTTTAGTACCAAAAAATAGCTCTTATTTTTTTTATAATACTACATTTTATAATGATATTTTGTCTTTATATACACAGAATCATTTTCCAAGTAAAATAAACATGAATAACTAGTCAGTTCTTTGGGATACCAAGCAACTGGAGACTGTACGTTATTTTTTTTATTTACCCAAAAAATTTCTGTTAAGATCCAACAGTATAAACTCGAAAGGAGGCTGGATAACAGTTGATTAAACTGAGTTTGCTATCTTCAAGCACGTCTTCCAATATTTGCTCAACTTAATATACTACTCCATCTATCGCTCCTAGCTTGATTCTGACCAAGCAGCATTTCAGCCTTGGCTGATATGCTAGATCGGTTACCATCTTCTCTAGGTTCTTCTTTCCCTTCTAAAATTTACCAGCATGTGAAAAAGTTAGCAGGTTCAGTTTAAACTTTTCTTGTTCATGTTTCAATTATTTCTAATTTGTTTGAGCAAAGTTTTCACTTATGATTGCACATCTACATTTTTTCCATAGGAAAAAATTTATCTGGGATACCTTTCTGGGTGAATTTTCCAAAAAAGATACTGATAATGTGTTTTTGTAATATTATTTCTTAGCAACCTAAACCTTGACATCGGGCTGTTGTTACACACTCCTTCCCACGGGTCAGTCAGCTCTTTGCACTGTGAAGCTTCAGTTGGAGGAGGCAGTGACATAGCTGAGAGCAAAACACAGCAGTAGGTTCCACGATCAGCAACATTTCAGAAGGAGAAGCACTACCTGTCGCTCAGTATTCAGCATGGCACTCACTCTGCCAGGCCTGAGATAAGACTTAGCACAGTGTCATAAGTAAGTAATGATCACACAAGGTCCAAACCGTAAAATCCAGTTCAATATATTTGAAAGCAAGTGTAGGATACAACGAAGACAGTTGATAACAAAACACACAGTTGATCCTGAATGGTTTGAACCCCATCAGAATTGTCAAACAAGTTATAATGTCACAATACACCCAGCGAGATCATCAATGTTCAGAATTTAAATATTTCCCATGTTATATATAACATTTAGCAGAACCAGATAATTGATTAACAGCTTATTCAATGCCCAAATTTCAGGAATTAGTTTTTTAATTAGAAAAAAATTATATTACTAATAACTAAATTTTCAATTGAAACATACGATTAAAATGGGAATCACAAGTAATAACAATTCATTTAACAAGAATAAAAAATATTGATTTAGTGTTTCATAGGCAGCAAATTCTACTAGAATGTATTTGGCGATATTTAAGAAAGAGGCGATTGTCTCTGCTTTCAAGGAATTTATAATCTAGTGCAGGGAAAAATAACCAGAGCTTATAATGTAATTTGAAAACATTTGTAAAGCATAGAATTCAGTAATGTGAAGCAGAATGGAGCAAAGAAATCACCAGAGCAAGTGGGTAAACATAGGATTATGAGTTGCAAAGCATTTTAGGATTAAGAATTATACGAGCTCCTGTTTATTCATGCAGATCTAGGTGAGGGCAGAAATCTAACTTTTTACCACCACATATGAGTCTTGTGGTAAATCACCAGGAGGAGTTTAGTGCAAACTACGAGGCCTAAAGTGGTCTTCCACTGGGCAAATCCAAACCTGCCAAGGGCATAATAGCTGGGATCATAATAGCTGGCAGCATACTGCTTTCAAATTGCAAATTCTTCTCAGTCTCTATTAGCAAAAAGACAGGAGATGAAGCAGGGGTTTCAGGGGCAGACAAAAAAAAAACACCCCTAAACTTTCAAATCAGGGAGAATATTAATATTTAAGAATATAATATTAATCAATTATGCATAAAACATAGTGTTAATCAACTATGTCAGAAAAACAAAAGGAGTTCCACTAAACTGGCCAGTGAAACATAGGAGATTAGGCATGAAATCAGTGCAACCAAGGAGTGGATTGTCCAATTCTGGAGCCAAAATTCAAGAGCAATATTTGGTGTAGTTCTGACACTGAGAGCAAAATAGAGGACTTTGAAAACTAAATGCAAGAAGAATGCTATGAGAGACCTGAAACCACAGACCACCCTTTCTCTGACCTTCACCTTGATCTTGCTCTGTCCCTTTCATTACCTGTCTTGCTATGCCCCTCCCCTCCAAATTGTTCTACTCTGCTTTTCAGTTGACTATCCAGCTTAAACCAACATATCTCGTCCTTGTTGCTGTTTTACAGGCTCCTGCTTCAAGGCATTGAACCACTAACAAAAGTTCTTTAGCATGGCTCCAGGCTATCAGACCCTCCTGGGAGGCAGTCTTTTTGACTACCATCCTCTTGGAGGAATTAAACATTAACTTTGCTAAAATTTCCTGTAGTACTCCTGTAGGCTTCAGAAGTGCTCAACAATGAATGATCCATAGTTTTTTTCCTGGGCTGTAAGTGGATAGTCTATTTATAAAGTATCTATAAAGGAAAAATTTCTAAAAATTATATAAAAATGCTTATCCTCAGTTGAATAAGACCAGAAAATCTTGAGCTTCTTATCTGAAAAAGTTACAGGAAGCAGGAATTTAAACTGGGCTGTGTTCGCTAGCAAAGCAAAAAATAAATACATATATAAATAAATAAAAACTAGCAAAAAGGTAAATCAGTACTGGAACCTTGGGGTTCTTTACTATATAATTATTACTATTATTTTCTTATTATATAAGTAGTTCATCTATTCTCATCAAGTTATATTAATATTTTCTCAAGGTTAACAATTAATATCTTCCTCCAATTCAGAAGACGAACAAATTCAAGTTTTGACAGGCAGCATTATCCATATCACACACATAAAAATATTTTTACATAAAAGCTATTGCCCATATTTGATGGTTGTCCCTGCCCTTGGCCTCAAAAAGGCTGAAAAGAATTCAGTGAAAACAATATTATAGAAGAAAGCCTAGTCGCCTTCCAATAAAACTTCTTCAGTAATTTTCTGGTTAGGAATTTAAAAAATCATTGTGTTTTTTTGTCTTGGTATTACCTTCTTAGAAACTAATCATCATGCCCATATTTGAAACATAGAAATATGAGGGTGGGGGAAATGGAAGGAGATGATTTTTGAGAGAATTGAGGGAGATAATGTATTTTATGCATCATACCTTCCAGACATTTACTTATAATTACTGGATTTGTATTTCATTCTGAACTTTCTCCTTTTAGGGATCCTCAGAAGGAGACTGTTTCTTGCATGGGTATATTTAGATATACCCTTTTTATTTCTTATAATTCTTTAATCAGAACTCTTTCGTCTAAGTTTACTATCTGAAAGATACTCTCAGTACACAGTCATCATATATTTATATAGAAAATTGTCTTCATGTTTTAACATTATAGAATCATGTTTAGGTATCCTTATTCCTTTTCAAAAATGTAACTATATTTACATTTTTAAAGAAAAAATACTTTCTTTTTCAAACATTTTTATGATCATATAATATATTTTTTTTCTGAGAAAATCAAGCAGTACATATAATACCATGTTCTTTATTTCAAGTGGAAATTAAACTTTCTCCATATAAATCTTATATAAGTGCTGATAGTAGATACTATTTTCTTCCTTGTCTGGAATAAAAACATAAACCACAGTATCCTCATCTACAAACTACCTCATCTACAAAAAATATATTCCACTTCATAAGATTGTTATGAGAATCAAGTCATATATGTCTTGAACAATTTGCAATATTAAGCAGTTTTTATAGACTTCATAGTAATTTTAAATGAACTAAATATGCAAATAAATTGTTTTAAGGGCTCCCCTGGTGGCACAGTGGTTAAGAATCCGCCTGCCAATGCAGGGGACACGGGTTCGATCCCTGGCCCTGGAAGATCCCACATGCCGCGGAGCAACGAAGCCCATGCGTCACAACTACAAAGCCTGCTCTCTAGAGCCCGTGCTCTGCAACAAGAGAAGCCACAACAAAGAGAAACCCGTGCACCGCAACGAAGAGTAGCCCCCGCTTGCCTCAACTAGAGAAAGCCCATGCACAGCAACGAAGACCTAATACAGAGCCAAAAATAAAAAGAAATAAATAAATACATTTATTTAAAAAATTGTTTTAAGATACAGCATAGAAAATGTGGTTGGTAAAAGAAGTTAAGGGCTACCACAGAGGGGTCAATCCTGAAAATGTGGATATATTATATTTTAATATACATAAGTGGGTCTTGAAATATTTAGAAATTACTCATTTTGTCTACTTATAGCAACATATCATTAATCTAGAGAGGGAAAAATATCACTTAAAAATATTTAACTTTTAATAATACTTCCAGGGATAAAATTACAAAAGTCTAGATGCTTCAAGTCAAACACTGAATTAAACAAATTTCACTTAATATCAAAACAATTCTTCATATCATTGAGGCTCATTATCAACACCAAAGTTCTTTAACACATATGACGTCATCTCATCTCAAAAGCTCAGTGATGTAAGCAGGGCATAGACTGTAATCTCTCTTTTTTTCACCAATGGGAATATAGTAGCTCAGACTTGAGTGACCCCATTGCTTTCATAGGACTAGTAGAAGGATATGTGAGAAAGAGAATAATGTTATCCTCATCCATAAGCTTTCCTCAGCTTATGCCTCGGAAGCTCCATTCAATTATACCTACTGATCCTTTAAAAAGTATTCTTCATAAGAAAGGAAAATAATTATAGACACAACATTGACCCTTCCCCTCCACATTTACATTATCTATATAATTATAACGAATAAAATAAATGTGGTCTAAAGTATAAAGCTACTTGTTGTTTGTGAATGGGCACGACCGCTTATTATAAACTATACCAGTCCAAAAATCACTAGGCATGTTTTTATTTCTCTTTGTATCAACCTCAATACTCAGGAAGATTTAATAGTTGCTTTAAGCATTCATTTTTGTTTTTGTTTTTTTTCTCTGCAAGTGCTGTACTTCTTAAGATACATAATCAGATGAGAGGCTTTGAGTTAAAATACAAAAAAGTGGAATTACTTGCTACAGTTATGTTATCATTGCATTTTAATTGTTATTAAAATCAACTGCATGTTTCAGGCTTCTGGATAGAGAATTCTGTACCCACTGGTGATTGAAAGGGAAGTGCACTTATTACATTTCTATGTAGAAGTTTCCCTTTCCTTTCTCTCCAACCCTCAAAGCAATCATTAATAACAACCTTCAGTACAATGGGCTGTCAGTGCTTTCCCTCTATTAGAAGAAAATATACCACCCATTTCCATAGAGAATAGGTAATGCAAGCTGAAAATATGATAGTGTGAAGAGAAGCATTCATTCAAGTTATTTTACCTAATTCCATCTGACAACTGGAAGAAAGTGATATTCATTTTATCTTCCTATTGTAGATTCCGAAAGGGAACAATTAAGGCAATATATTCTGGACTTTCAGGTAATAGGACAAGTCCGTAAAAAGCTTTCTTTTGTGCCTATGATTCAGTATGACAGGCTTTATTGTTGGTGGTGATGGTGTTGGTGTTGGTGTTGATCTGAGAAGAAATCTCTAATTTTGTAGAATATTTGCAAGTTAGAACTCATAATGTAATTTTAGAGCCCTATTCTCAACTCCAGGTATTAAATTTTTTTTTAAATATTGGTGATACAGAATAAGAAACCAAAATATAAATTATTACTACTTTTGCTATTTCTCTTTATTATCACCATCAAGAAAATTTTATTTTTCCGATGTCAGTTGGAGATGGCCATAAACAAATCAGATTGAATATAATATGGCTAACTGCTATTTCCAGGAAATGACAACATAATTCACAATAGAGACATAACATTAATTCCACCTAGTAGGTAGAAGGGAGTTTGCCCAATAGTGAAGCAAGCAGTCAGACAAGGTAATGAGTTCATTACCGTGAGAAATATTCAGAGACTAGATGACTACTCACCAAAATTGGTCTAATACAGAAAATAGGAACTTGGGGGGGAGAATAATAGGTGAGCTAATAATACTCTAAAGTTCCTCCCTACCTTGTCATTTTATGCTTTTATGAAATTTTATGTTATGTAAAACATTAAAACTGGTCAAGATTACTCCAAGGTACTAGGAGCTTATGGGAAGAACTGTGTAATATATAGAATCAACTCATATCAAGTGCTTATATATACCATTAATATGAATTATCAATTTAATTTTCAAAGTAAATCTATGAGTTAAATATGATTATCCCCCCCTAACAGTTAACAGAGAAGGAAATTCACAGAAATTCACACAGTGAGGTGGAGCTAGGACTCTCAAGCCTTTATACTCAGCCACTTTGCTTTCAGTGTTTAAAGTACTCAATGCACACCTAATTGTTTCTGAGATATGTGACTTTAACCCTATTAAAGAATATAACTATTGAAGCTTTGGAGAACAGTCTATCCAAAATAGATCCTCTCAGGCAGTCTGCCAAAAACAAAATACAAATACCCAGGTTAAGCTTTGGGCTTAGTCTGCTTATTTTAGTAATGTCTCTTCAGACAGTCCTGGATGTCCCTGTGAGAAACCCCAGAAGGATTACCAGAAGGACCTAATAAAGGCCTTGGCCATGCTCACACAAGCATTCTAAATTCTTTCTGCAAAAAGAATTTATTAGATCAGATAACAAGCTTCCTGACTGCACATTACAGAAATCAAGTGTAATTTGCATGAGTCTGACTGTGTAATTTGCTGGAGACTGACTGTCACACACTAGGCTGCTTTTAATGGATTCCGAACTTCATCCAAGTCTTCTTCACTGAAGAATTCTCCTCAAGAAAAGGGAACCCTCCTACACTGTTGGTGGGAATTTAAACTGGTGCAGCTGCTATGGAAAACAGTATGGAGGTTCCTCAAAAAACTAAAAATAGAGTTGCCATATGATCCTGCAATCCTACCTCTGGGCACATATCCAGAAAAAACTATAACTCGAAAAGATACATGCACCCCTATGTTCATAGCAGCACTATTTACAATAGCCAAGACATGGAAGCAACCTAAATGTCCACCGACAGATGAATGGATAAAGATGTGGTACATATATACAAAGGGATACTACTCAGCCATAAAAAAGAATGAAATAATGCCATCTGCAGGGACATGGATGGACCTAGAGATTATCATACTAAGTGAGGTAAGTCAGACAGAGAAAGACAAAAACCATATGAAACCACTTATATGTGGAATCTAAAATATGACACAAATGAACTTATCTATGAAACAGAAACAGACTCACAGACATAGAGACCATGTTTGTGGTTGCCAAGAGGGAGTGGGGGAGAGAAAGATTGGGAGTTTGGGATTAGAAGATGCAAACTAGTATATATAGAATGGATAAACAACTAGCTCCTACTGTATAGCACAGGGAACTATATTCAATATCCTGTGATAAACCATAATGGAAAAGAATATGAAAAAGATATATATATATATATATATATATATATATATATATGTATATATACACATATATACACATACATATATATCTCGAAATAACTTTGCTCTACAGCAGAAATTAACACACATTGTAAATCAACTATACTTCAATAAATTTTTTTTAAGAAGAGTAAAAAAATAATTCTCCTCAAAATTTTTTTTTGCTTCCACTAGATTAATACTACTGTTCATGTCCTTCCTCATTTTACAATAAGTGAATGTATCCAAAACAACATCTGCTTATGTAGCGTGTTTCCACGTATTCAGTATTCAGCGAAGGTAGATTCTGTCTATTCAAATTTTTCCGTAAAATCTTTTTAAATTGCTGTACTTTACATCACAGTTTCTGTGCCCCTCTAGATTCTCTTGATTCTCCTGTCCCCCAGCCTCACCCACTCACTCAAAGAAGAGCCCCAGCTACCACTATCCACCTTCTCATCATCTGATACCCTGGTTGCCTCAGCCTCTCCCAGGCATGGGGGTGATAGTTCCAAAGGACCTCCACCAAACGCGCTGCAGCAAGAGCACCAGCAGTCCCTATGTCCATGTGGGATCTTACAGAAGCTCTGGCTTCCCCAGCGGCTGCCCAGCTGGACCAGGTAACAAAACCGAGGCATGCAAAGGAGTGAATAGCCTTTGTGCACATTTTGACGTGTGCGCATCAGGATACGGAAAGTGATGCAGTTTTCCCTCCTCTCTGGAAGCCTCCCACGTGACTAAGCAATGAGCTCTGTTTCTTGTAAGGCTGTGCATCTCCCCAACACACCCAATTGCAATTGCTTATAGTCATTTGCACTCCTTCCCTCATTCGTGTAGCCCCAGGATTGCACCTCCAAAGTATGAGAATGTTCACTTTGCCTCAGCCTCTAATTTCTAAGAGACATTGCTGGAACTTTTTTTTTCTGTCCTACTTCTTAGCTTGTGACAGCGCTTAAAACAAAGAAAGGCAAACAGAAGTTTAATCAGGAGAAATGTTTCTTTATTCTACTGCTAAATCAATTTTCATAGATTTCTAAATGAAATTTGAACTATGCATAAACGTAAACCATAATGTGCCATTTCCTTGCTGTGTTGATTAAAATTTAATAAAATGGCCCATATTCTATATTTAACTAAACATCACTAGAACTTTAAAAATTGTCCTTACAATTTTGGTGAGAAGCTGTAAAACTTTTAAACGTTTTTCTCCATGTAGGTAGTGACTTCCACTTTAAAACAGAAAATGCTGCTGCCTGAAAATTTACTTCTGTGGTGCTTTAAGGTCAACAATTTAGTCTTACGTAAGCACTTTCCTTTCTTTTATTTCCATATCCTCATTATAGCTCACTTTCACATAAAGCTAAGATGTTTTTCATCATCAAGGCAGTAAAAAGTTTAATTTAAAGCAAAAAGAGGAATAAAAAAGGTCAGCACTTTACTATAGCCAATGTCTGATCCTCTTCAATTATTTTGTTTGTTTTTTCTCAAAATATTTTTTCTAAAATATACAGATATAAAATAAACACCAGATTATAAACATCCTACTCTACCTAATCCTGACATTTGGCAAATCTACTTCAGATTTTTTTAAATTAATAAAACATTATTTATGGAGTTGACTCCCCCCTACCCCTTATGTCAATTGTCTCATTCTCTGCCCTGAGGAATTCTCTTTTCAGTCTCATACACAAGTTTGTGCAATTAGTACGTATGTATTTCTATGTAAAAATGATGTTTTAAATTTTTTTACAAATGGTTTAGTAATAGAAGTATTCACTCATGTAGTTAAGCAACCAGTATTTTTTTGCTCCTTCTATGTGTGCCAAACAATAATCTAGGAATTGAATTTACTGTGAAAAATAGTACAATGTTTGCACTCTTTGGACTTTGCAGTCTAGTTGAGGAACAAAACATAAATTTCCAAATGCTATGACGAAGTGATAATTGCTGTTAAAAAAACAGGATAAAGAATAAAGATAGTACTCAGCCATAAAAAAGAACGAAATTTTGCCATTTGCAGCAACATAGATGGACTTATCACTTATATGTGGAATCTAAAAAATATAACAAAGTAGTGAATATAACAAAAAAGAAGCAGACTTACTGATATAGAGAACACACTAGTAGTTACCAGTGAGGAGAGGGAAGCGGGGGAAGGGTAATGTAATGGTAGGGGAGTAAGAGCTACAAACTATTAGGTATAAAATAAGCTACAATATTGTACAACACAGGGAATATAGCCAATATTTTATAATAACTATAAATAGACTATAACCTTTAAAAATCATGAATCACTATACTGTACACCTGTAACTTATAGAATATTGTCCAACTATACTTCAATAAAAAAAAGACCAAAAAAATAAAGAGTGTCAGAGTGAGAGGTGCTAAAACATTTAGGCTGATGAGCAAAGATCTGAATAAAGTACTACAGAGACATATTTGAGTAATTAGGGAGAAGTCTTCTGGAAAGAGGTAATGGAAATGCAAAGTTGAGGCAAGCCATGAATTCAAGAATCAAAAAACGATGGCAAGAAGTAAGTGAGCACGATGGCTCCTCAAGGGGAGGCAGTTGCCAAGGTATCCTCTGTGGTAGCTGGATTTAATACCCTTTACTCGCCACCTTCCCTCTATTATTTCACTTTTCCAATCCTCAGTTGGCCTACCCTGCATTTTCCCTCTAAAGCACTCCAACTTCTTATTTCAGGGACTGAAGTCTCATTTCTTTACTGGCCACTGTCTGGAGCCGCTCTCAGCTCCTAGAAGCCACTCTTAGTGCCCTGCCCGGGAACCTCCTCTATCTCAAAGACGAAGGACCCCTCCCTTTTAAAAATGCTCTCATGCTCTGTATCCCTCTAACTTCTTCAGTCTCCAATCAGAGAAAACTCCTTGCTTTTAAAGGACTTCTGTAATTAGGTCCAGCCCACTCAGATCACTTCTATATCTTCTATATCTTAAAGTCAAATGATCTGGGACCTTTCAGCTGTACCTATATAAAAGTTTGATCGAATAATCAAGGGCCAGGAATCTTGGAGTGCCATCTTAGAGATCTGACAACCACAGCAATCATTTAATTTAAAATAAGTAAAATTGTGATGTTGTTTGTACAACTCTGTAAATACACAATCACTGAAAGGTGAACTTAAAACAAACCAAGTTTATGATACGTAATTATATCAAAAGAAAGCTTTAAAAAAGGACATTCACGTGTATAATTTTATTTACTCTTCAGAAAATCTTCTGCATTGTAATTATTATTATTCCTATTTTGCAAAGACTCACAGAGTTTAAGGAATTCCAGTGAACAGGTAGTGGCAAAAATAGATTCATATGAATGTCTTTTACAGATTCCATTACTTTTTCCTACTTATTTCCTGTTTCTACATAAATACAAGAAAACTTTAGGATTATTTAGCTTTTTCCTAAAAAAATAGACACCATTTTAAAATGCAAATAATATTACAGAACACTTTTATACTTATTCCACAAAATCACTCTCAGTTTTTACAATATTTCTATAGAATTAAAGTTGAAAATACTTAGGAATACCCAATTACTCTTTCCACAAAACCACCCACTAGATAGGAGGGTGGGTAGGGAGGGAGGGAGAGGGAAGTGTTTTGTTATTAACAGCAGAATGAGAACATCAGTGATTTTTTCTCAGCATAAAGAGATCTGTATAATGGATTCAAGTGCCCCATATTAGAGATGGACTATTTTATACTCTACACATTTTGCCTAAGAGTACGGCAAATGCACAGCATGAACCGTCACAACTGTTATTTCCACTGTTTGAGAAACTACAAACCTAAAATAAATCCCACACAATTAGCAATTCAAATATTTCATAAAGCATTTCTATGCTCCAATTTTTTCAGCTGATAAAAATTCAGGTTTTTTAATAAAAAAGGAAAACAACTAAAATATTATAAGTCCAAGGAGAATGTAGGAACAAAACTGGTTTTAATCGTAATTTTTCCCCTAAAGGGAAAACATTTTCCTCATGGAAAGTATGTTTAGGGATCACTCAGATTTTTGCAGTTGCCTAACAGCTGCCTGGCACCTTCACAAAAGTTAAAAAATAAGAAAAAGGTTTTGGGGAAAAGTTTTGAAGACTGTCAAACATATATGCCATAAACTGTTAAAACATCAACTGCCTGTTGCTTTTAATTCTATAAACGACAGAATAGTTCTTAATCATAGAGAAAAAGCAGATGTATGTGAATATATATTTCAAGTCTTCCATTACTGTTGGCTACTCATCCAAGATGTCTTCGAGACATTTTCTTTTCCTTGCTTCTTATCCATACTAGGCCCTCAACCCAAAGTAAGATGAAGCGCCATTATAGGTTTTTTGTCAGGAGTCCTAGAATAATCACTCCCTAGTTTTCTCACTTTCTCTAATGCTACCAGTGTATGCGCTGGGGGAGGTGTTTGCTGAATTGTCAATTAGTGCTCATAGTAGCCACATGTGACTCAAATTTAGCAGCCATTAAACACTTAAAATAGTAAGGAGGAAGTTGAAACTCTCAGTTGGCTAAATTTCGATCCCTGGGACAGTCTTGTCTTTACTGCTTGCATTAGTTTCTCATCATCATTCACAGTGAAATTCAGGTGACAACCCCTGGTATTTCTTAAACCTTTTCTAACTGTATTACTCCAGGGATCCTGGTGGACCCCGGCTCTGGTCAAATCTTACTTGAGTGTCAGGAATGGTGGACTTCGAGTGAAAATGGAATGGTTCAGAATATTTATGTTGAATGAGACAATGTCTTTATTACCTAAGTTTTATACTTTATCTTTTTTTTTTAATTTCCAAGCCAAAAATAGAATGCATCAGAAGCAAAGGTCCTTTTTTCTCCTGGGAGAATTATAACATCCTTAGTAACTGGTTAAGCAAAACTGCCTACTGTTTCTTGAGTATTAGGCATGCTTACAATTTGTCACAATACAATTCTGAATTTCCAGAGTCTTTAGAAATAATTTGTTATAGCGTGGAGTAGTCATAGTAGTACATCTACGTAGTCATCTATACAGTTTTAGAGCTCTATCAGTTGTTTACTCCTTGGGATTTTTAACCACAGTTCTCCAGAGTATCCAAAGTTCAAGACTATCTTTCCAGACAACTTGGCCAAGTTCATGACATCACCCTTTCTACATCCTACCCAATGAACAATTACGTTAATGAGGTAAATATGAAAAAAGAAAAACAACAACTAAAAGCAGAAAGCAGAACCAAATTAACAATTAAATTACTGGTAGCTTCCCAGTAGGTATGAAATGCTCCATTAGTGGAATATATTGCAAATAGGTTGTCAGTTAACTAAGCTTTCCATATATGACAACTTATACAACTGGAAAAGTGCAAATGAATGACACTTGGAGGAGACACGTAACTATGGGACACATCAGCCAGATGATGGTCAACTAAAATTGTCATTCACAGGCAGCTGATATTCTGAGAAAAAAAAAAAGAAAGCATGGTATAGTTCCATTTAGCTGGGGACAAGTGTATCTATGTGTATATATACATAGAGAGCTAGATGATAGATACACATATAAATATATGCATATCTATGTATATATAATATATACATATATAGTTAAAATGACTCTCAAGGAATTGTTCAGAAAATTTATAGTAAGAAATTCCTTATTTGAACAGGAATGAAACATTTAGTAATAGGAAAAGTTTTTGTCTATGCACCCAACTAAATAAATGTTCAATATTTAAGGGCTATCATTTTTCAGAGCAAGCCAAAAAATTAGTGTGACAGATCTTAATATTGCCAGTTATGATTCTGGCAGAGTTGGCCCTAGAAATCTCATTATGTTTTCCCATAAAAGGAGACCATGGCTTGATCATTTTGTTCTATTCTGAATGACACAAAAATTTCCTAATTACTGTTTTCTTTGATTCCCACTATCTGAAAATGAGAGTAATGAGATGCCATCTATAAAACTTTTACCATCCAAGGGAAAATTATACAATTATACATAAAATACATTTACCTTTGCTATAACTATATGAAGAGTTGTAATTACCCCTATTTTTGTAAAAGTATTATGTGTTTTTTTTTTTTTGAGAAATTTTATTGGGTATAATTCAAATGTTGCTAACACTGCTTCTAAAATTCATATTGAAGACAAGGCAACTTTGCCTGAAGATGTCTTTTTTGCGATTGTAAAGGATGAACTAAATTATGAATGACTACAGCAGTAATGAAAGTACCTTTCTCTGTAGCCTCGGTAATATTAACAAAGAAAATAAAATGTTTAAAATTGTCTTCAGATCTTTTGGTATATCTTAATGATGCCAGTTCTCATTTTATAATCCAAACTTCTCCATCATTCTGCAAGCAATTTAGTACTTTTTCATATAGTTGGTCACATTTACTCCTTCGGATTTGGGGTTGCCTCTTTCATTTCCTCTGTCGGTCGCTCACCCCGCACCACCACGCTGATGAACCACTCAGGCTCCCCTAGGCCTGAGTGCCTTCCAAAGAGGCAAAGGAGCCAGAGCATAGCTGTGAGCAGAGCTTTTCTCTAACCCCAAATCTCATTAATTTAGTGCATTCATCCAGATGTAGAAGAGCACTTTATTGCAACTCTGAAAAGATGCAGCACCATGAAAGAAAATAAACATACCATCCAAAGGAATACTGAGCATATTTATAAACTGAATAGCTCTTCTGAAAGTATGTTAACTAAGAGTCTTGTTAGGCAGTACTAGACCAGGTGTATACCCTATGTTTCAACATTAAGCAGGATTTTAGTTGAGACAGTGTTCCCATTTAAGCCACTACTCTTTGGTCATTTTTTGAAAACTTTTTATTTTGAGATAATTATAGACTTCCAAGAAGTTGCAAAAATGGTCCTCTGTAACCTTCATCAGAGAATGTTAACTTACATAACTATAGTACAATAGTTACTAGGAACCAGGAAATTGGCATTGGTTTAATACTGTTAACTAGAGTACAGATCTGATTCAGATTTCACCAGTTTTTACACGCAATGCTTTGTGTCTGTTGTGTGTGTGTATAGTTCTATACAATTTTATCACACCTATATGCTTCTGGAGCCAGCACCAAAATAAAGATACAGAGCTGTTCCATCACCCCAAAGGAACTTCCCTCCCCTTGTCTCCAGCAAACTCTACACTGCTCTCCATCTCTATAATTTTGTTATCTCAAGAATGTTACACAAATGGCTTCATACAGTATATAACCTTCTGTTGAAGGCAACATATTATTTTAATTTTGTTTCAATGATTTTATATTCAAATATCCTAATGCATTCAAATTTCAACAGTAATGATGCTTCAGGAAGGAATAAATTACAGCATAGTTCTATTAGCATTCTAATCACCTGAGGGGAGGGCAATATACTAGTAATATTTGCATATAGGATTAATATCTTCCAGCAAATGTATGGGAAGTTAAAAACAGGGCACTTCCTTGATTGCAGAAATTCCTCAACTTCTTATGTAACCTTGAGAATTCAGCCTTGAGAAGCTGGTCTGTGTGTAACTTTTGTGATTGACTTTCTTTCACTCAGCATAATGCCCCTGAGATCCACACAAGCGGTACTGGCAATCTTTATTGTATGGATGTACCACAATATATATGTCTAACCATTCACCCTTTGAAAGACATTGGTTTGATTACAATTTGGGGTTATAGCTGCTATGAAAATGATGTGCAGGTTTTGTGTGAACAGAAGGTTTCATTTCTCTGGGACAAATGCCCAGGAGTACAATTTGCTGAGTTGTATTATTCTGTTTTTAAAATTTTGAAATTTTTTCAAAAATACCAGATTTTTCATTAAATTCAATTTTTCAAAAGACTGCATTAAAATATTTTTTATTGTGATTACTGAACTTTTAGTACCTTTTCTTAAATTGTGTACCTGAAGTAAGTGCCTCTCCTGTCTTGCCTGAATCTCAGCCTTGGATAAGAATACATTTAGTTTTATAAGAATCTGCCAAATTGTTTTCCAGCATGGCTGGAAATGTGGCTGTTTTCCAGAATGGCTGGAATTCCCACCAGCAATGTATGAGTGATTATTCAGCATCTTGCCAGCATTTGGTGTAACTGATGTTTTTTATTCTAGCCATTCCGATGGATCTGTAGTGGTATCTCATTGTAGTTTCAATTTGCATTTTCCTAATGGCTAATGATGTTGAACATCCTTCCTGTGTTTACTTGCCATCTGTAAATTCTCTATGGTGAAATGTCTCTTCATACCTTTTCCCTATTTTCTAATGAGATTGTTTGATTTTTTAACTATTCAGTTTTGAGAGTTCTTTATTGTTCTAGATGATAGTCCTATGTTGAATATGAGACCTGCAAATACTTTTTCCCAGTTGATAGCTCTTCATCCTTTTAACAAAGACTTTCACAAAACAAAAGTTTTTCATTGTGATGGAATCCAATTTACCAGTTCTTCTAAGGATCATGTTTTTGATGTCAAGTCTAAGAACTCATTGTTCAGTTCTGAACCCTAAAAATTCTCATTTTTTTTCCTAAAAGATACACAGTTTTATGTTTTACATTTAGTTCATGATTCATTTAAGTTGTTATTTATTTATTTTTTAAATTGAGATATACTTGACATATAACATTATGTAAGTTTAAGGTGTGCAATGTGTTGATTTGATACACTTATACATTGCAGTTATTACTACCATAATGTTAGCTAACACCTCTATCATGTCACATAATTATCATTTCTTTTTCATGTGAGAACATTTAAGGTCTAGTCTCTTAGCAACTTTCTGATTAAAAAGTGGTCAGAAGAACTGAGTTCATTTTTGTATAAGGTGTAAGGTTTGAGTCAATGTTGTTTTTGTTGTATTTAGAGTTTTTATCTGAACAGGATCTTGAATTATACCAATTTTATGTCTAATTTGTATGGAAATTATACCATAGTTGCTATTTGACTTATGAATATGATTAATATGTGATATCAACAGCCTCTACCCTAGTGTAGTACCACTGGGATGAGTTACCGGGAAATGAACCGGGGCTTTGTTTTTCAATTGCTCACGTGTTTGCCTTTAGTGATAGATTTTCTAGTAAAAAAGTTAAAAGATCATTTGTCTCTTCGTTTTTATAGAAAGTAAGGTTAGCTCTTAGTGCTTTTAAATTCTTAGATCCCACTATGGGCAATTTAAGAGGTTTTTTGGTATATATTTTAGGCTGACCACCAACCCACCCCCAAAACTATTCAATAAAATTGTTATATACCTGGGAAACAAACTGAAACAAATGTGTATCAGAAGACCTATGCCATGATTCACAACCTATTTAGAACTTAAGTACCCTTGATTATAACAAAATACTTTTGTAACACTCTAGCTATTATTCTGAAATGAACAACAGCTATATGGATGTTGTATTGGAGACTTAAAATCCATGAACTGATATGTCATTGGTTTCATGATAGCAAAATGGTAATCAACTTTTGGTAATGTTCTGAAAAACAATGTACAATCTCTTCTAAATTTACACAACATCTTCATTCCTAGAAATTTACATAAAACAATCATAAAGTGTTTCTTATGTTTATTTTTAATATGGAGTTAAATTTTTGCCTCAGGCAAACATGAGTAAATCTTTCTCCTGTGTGAAGATAACTGTAGAGATACTTGAAAGAGACAAGTCTTTGCCATAAAGGAGTGTTTTTTACACTGCAGAATATCCAGCATTCCCAGCCTCTAATCAAACGCAAGTAGTACCTCCAACAATTATAAACACCCAAGCACTCTCACACATTTCCTAAATGCCCTGTAAGTGTTGAACATCATCACAACTAAGAAAATCTAGCCTATTCCAAATACTACAAAATCTCATTACTGCAAGCACCAAGTAAATGAGCGAATCTAGTCTGTAATTAGATCAGAAGGGAGCTTATAGTTTTAGTGTTTCAAGTACTTAAAAGTATTTATTTAAAATGTTAAAACTATGCTGGCCACAAAAATAATTTTTCAAGCATTTTTACAATGGTTGTTCTAATGTCTATATCACATAATTTCAACATATCTGCCATCTCGCTGTTGGCATGTGCTAATTGTCTTTTCTGTATCAGCTGAGACTTTCATGGTTTTGTTGTATGCTGAGACATTTTTTATTTCATTTTATGAATTTCGGATATTATGTCAATACTCTGTGTCTTATATAAATCCTATAGAGAATGATGGTATTTTTGTTTTTGAAATTAATTTGTTCAGTTCAGGTCTTAAGTTCCAACTTGCCTTCTGTAAGCTGTGGTTTGAATGTCCATTCAGTTTTCAAAGTCTTTTTAGTTCTCTTTGGATCTAGCCCATATGTTTACTACCCAATGGTCAGTCTTTGACATAGGTTATAACCTCTGTATAACATGTTGAAGACTACAAGTGTGCTACATGAAAGTATCAAGATCAATAAATCTTGTGTCTGTCCTCAAGAACATCTTAGCCCAGTAACAGAGATGCAAACAATTACAATGTATAGTTGATAGATATGTACAAAATGATCATGGAAAACAAAGGAACAAAAATAATATGTCTATAGGTCAACATCAATAAACTTTATCTTTTTTAAATGTAGTGTATTTTTTTAGCTTATACTTCAAATATATATTTTCTTCTACTAAAAAACTTGTTGTTCATACTGTTATTTAATCTGTATCGAACCAATTTCAAAAGCTTTGACTTAGATTATCACAGGTTAATCATCTGTAACAAACATGACAGGGAATAATCCAAATGTCATACACAAGGAAATACTTCAAGTAGCAATTTGATCAGCAGGTGCTCAGTATTTACTAGAAGAATGAATATTTTCAGGAAAATCCAAAACTGCTTAACCATTTCTGACTGCATTATTTATCCTACACATCTTCCCTGCAGGCTTTATTAATCACCCCCTCATATGCAACCCAGCGAAATATTGCCTAGCATAAGTATATTATTTGTTGTGTTGTGGATTTTTTTTTTTTGCTATATATGCAGAATTTTTAAAGTATTTAAATTGCTAAGACTTAAACTCAGACCACCTTCTAGACATAGTTTGCCTTCTCTCTACTTGGTATAGATGTCTATGTCCCTTTGAGTTTATAATTATATTGTGTATACATTTATGCTTTATCTCTGGTTTCCTTCAGTACTAACCTACATTGTGCCCCTAAGAGCAAGAGCAATTCTAGAGGAAAAGGGAGGGAAGAGGGAGAGGAGAAAACATGTAGCAACCAAAGTGTAAGTGATAAGTAGGGTATTAGAGTTGATATATTTGTTCATGTTGGTGAATTTGAGATTCCGAGGGAAAACTAAATGAAATAAATCATGGTAAAGAATGATAGAGCATGGAAATTTACTTCTTATTTATAACAACAAAATACATTTTCATGTTGGAGGAGAGAATTCAGTTTCCTCTATTTAATGGTATTTGTTCAGTAAGCTTTTATATTGTAAGCAGTTCCCTTGAAATATAACTCCAAATTCATATAGAGATTTGCTCTCCCACTCAAATGGTATTGCTAGGTTTAAACTATTAATCTGTGGTGTTTTAACAGCACTGGACTTTACCAATAAAATAGCAATATAAGTATTTAGGTTTAATGCCTATATTGTGAGGTAAATGTGAGAATAATGCATGAGGATATCCTCAAAATTCTATTTACAAATGTCTTTCTCTTAATGAGTCTAGATAGAGATAATATTTCTGTATGGTATCTAAATGCCTAACTAGTTATTTCCAGGAAGTCTGTTCTTAGGAATTTAACATGTATTAGAACAACTTGCCTTTTTATTCCAGTATTTATTTGAATACACTAATTCCTATTTTGGGCTAAAGGAGTTGAATTTAATGATGTGGCTAATTTTCATACAGCATTGTTTATGATAGCAAGACTCTTCCTTCTTGTTCACTATTATCACACAGTGTTGCTCTGGGTCTGGAATAAACATACTGATTAATTTACCATTAATATATCTAGTTTCTCTTTATGCAAAATGTTTGAGAATTAAGTTGCAAAGTGCTCTCATATCCAAAGGGAAAACTGTATTAGAAACAAAAATTAATACACATGACTAAAAGTCATTAAGAAAAATAATTTATGAAAGTCATAGCATAACAGCAAATATCTAACATAGCATACTCTCATTTCTGGAGTTAATAGACTACTGTTCCAACACACTATGGCACTTGTGAAAAAAACGCTTGGAAAACAAGTATATTGGCTCAAAGTTCTACTAATAGATGACAAGAATAAGGTAAACAAGATCAGATATAAAAGCATTTCAGTATAATTCATATAATATGAAATGACAATTAAAATCATAATACCTTCACCTAATTTCTCTTCAATTAAATTCAAAATTTTTCCACTTCTTCCATCATCTTTATTCTCAGTGCATGACCTTGCATCCTTTTCCGCTGTGAAATTTGAAGCCATTACCACCGTATCTACCTACAGACCTACAGTATCTGTATCCATGTGTTCTACCTTCTCACCTATTATAATAGATGAACAACTGTAGCCATTTCCCTCACTTGGATATTAGATCCTATTCCTTCTCACCTACTCAAGTATTTTGCCATAGCAATTCTCTCTTCTCTATAATCAATTTTTCCTCCTATATGATTATTTTAATCAGCACAGAAACCCGCTGTTTTTCTCTCATTTAAAAAAAGAAATCTCTTGGGCTTCCCTGGTGGCACCGTGGTTAAGAATCTGCCTGCCAATGCAGGGGACTTGGGTTCGAGCCCTGGTCCAGGAAGATCCCACCTGCCGCAGAGCAACTAAGCCCATGCACCACAACTACTGAGCCTGCGCTCTAGAGCTCATGAGCCACAACTACTGAGTCCACGTGCCACAACTACTGAGCCCACGTGCCGCAACCACTGAAGCCCACATGCCTAGAGCCTCCGCTCTGCAACAAGAGAAGCCACCACAATGAGAAGCCCACGCACCGCAATGAAGAGTAGCCCCCACTCGCTGCAACTAGAGAAAGCCCACGTGCAGAGACAAACACCCAACACAGCCAAAAATAAATAAATAAATAAAATATAATCTTATAATCTGGTCCTGCCTGCAATCTATTCTGAGTCCCTATTCGGGAAAATTCTAAAAATAAATAAATAAAATAAAAAAATAAAAAGGGAAATCTCTGACTCCACTTCTTCATCAGCTAAGCTCCCTATTTCTGCTCATCAAAGAGCTGTCCAAACATCAGTTCATCCCATTGTGCTCTCTGCAGTCTCCTTTAAACCCCCACCATGTAAGCTATCATCCCACACTTGAATGCAGCTAATTTTGACAAAGTCAATTGCTAAAACCCAACAGTCAATTTTCAGTCCTCATCTCGCTTGACCCAGCAGCAACATTTGACACTGATCATCCTTCTTTTTGATCACTTCCTTCTTGACACAGTCTCTTTCCTTGATTTTCAGAAAAATACACCCTCCTACCATACCTCTTACCACACTGTCCTCTTCTTATCAAGTCTCCTTTTCTTATTCCTCCTTTCTACCCAACCTCTTAAAATTGCAGTGTTCCTGGACTCTCCTTAATCCTCTACTCCATCCACACTCACTATATCAGTGATCCTATATAGTCTCTTGGATCTAAAGGCTGTCTTTATACCAATAAACTTCAAGTTTATATCTCCAGCCCACACCTCTCCCTTGAACTTCAGATTCATGTATTCAAATCTTTACTCATTTCTCCTTGGGTCTCTAATAAACATTTGTATGTGGATAGCTAATAAAAAATTCTACTTGGATATTTATTAAACATTTTCATTTGGATATCTCATAAGTATTTCAAACTTATGCAATTCTGAAGCCCCCCAAACTGCTTTTACCTGTATTTTTCATCTAAGCTGACAACTCTAAATCTAAATGCTCAAACCAAAAAATTTAGATTTATCATTGAATCCTTTCTTTCTCTCACACCTACAGCTGATCCTTCAAAAAATTCTCTTGACTATATCTTCAAAATACATCAACAATTTTCTCACCACTCACATTTCCACTTCTAACACCCTGGTGTAAAAGCACCATCTTCTCTGGTTAGGATTATTGCGGTAGCCTTCTAGCCAGGTCCTTGCTTCCAGCCTTGCCCCATACAAGTACTCTCAATAAAGCAGTGAAAGTGATTGTTTTAAAATGTGAGTTGAATTATTACGTCAAACCTAACTCAAAGTCTTCGAAGGTCTTCCCATTTCTTTCAAAGTCAAATCTGAAATCCTTACAGTAACTATATATTTCTACCTGACTTCTCTCCCCCCACCCATCCCTCTACCTGTTTCCTCTCACTCTCCCCATCATTTCCTCCACTCCAGCCCCACCGCTCCTTTGCTGCTCCTAGAATATTCCAAACATAGTCTTATCTTAGGGCCATTGTCCTAACTCTTCCTTAACTGTTGCCTGCAATTCTCTTTTCCTAGATATTCACTAGCAACCTCCTTTTCATTCATCAAGTTTGGCTCTCATTTTTAGTTAGATCTTCTTCCATAAACATATTTAAAATTGAATCTCTCCATCCCAGGATCAACATTTCTGATCTCTTTTATTTTGCTCTAATTTTGTAAGTAGTATTTATTTTCTAACATTCTATATAATTTACTTCTATAGTTGAGTACAGGGATTTTGTACCTGCTTTGTTTACTCATGTATCCCATTCACTTAGAACAGTGACAAATAGTTGGTATTGACATATAGTAGGTACTCAATAAATATTTGTTAAACAAATGTTATGTGAACAATTTATTTTCATCTGTATGTTCACTATGATATTTCTCAGATTTTATTGGCTCTCCTGGACACCAGACCCAGGTAGCATTTATCACATGACTATAATGTTAGGATCAAAATTTAAAGGTATTTCTATTCACCACAGAATCAATGATCCAAATTCAAATGTAAACACTTGGTGATCACAATGTGCAATTTCTCTCCAGTTTTCAGTATTCATTCAATTGCATGCATCTCCACTTATCTCTTGTATATTTTTTGTGTATTTTGGAAAGATGTGTTAGTATCTCACCAATATTAGAAAAGAGTGAGTGTATAGTTATATTTGAACTCTATAATCCCAGGATCCAAATTGTCCTATGACAACCATAGTAAGAACCAAATTGGCAAACATAATTTCAGAGTTTTACATTAAGGAAAATCATAATAAAATGGAAAGAACAAGTGTAAAGCCTGTTTTGCCAGACCGAGTGGTTTTTAAGAAGAAGAAAGAAAAAGGGAGGATAAATAAATCAGATACCAGGTCCTTGCTCCACCTGCCTCAGAACCTCTATGGGGAAACCCAAGAACATTGAGAATTGAGGCTTAATTGATCAGGAGTAGCAGAGGGAGAAGAGAATTAGGAAGGGCTCCTGAAGGCCCACAGGAGCATCTATTAATGGTAGGCAGAATTCTTAAATGGTTGCCAAAGTTGTCCTGTCCTCATCCAAGGAAACTGGGAATATGATGAGACAGCATGCCCATGATACGTTATGTTATATGGCAAGGGCACTTTGCAGATGTAATGCAGCTGGTCTCGAGGAACAGAGAGCAACCCCTGGCAGACAGCCAACAAGGAAAGAGGACCTCAGTCCTACAACCATGAAGAACTGACTTCTGCCAACACCTGAATGAACTTGGAAGCAGATTCTTCCTCAGAGTCTTCAGAAAGGAAGGTAGCCTTATCCACACCTGATTTAGATGATTTAGACAATGAGATTTTAGAATTTTTAAGCTGATGAGATACAGATGAGAAATCAACTTAATATGACGCTGTGATGAAAAGGAATTTTGGATACCATGGAACAGGTTAAATGTATTTTGCTTTTGGGAGGGACATGAATCTTTGGGGACCAGAAGGCAGAAGTGTAGTAGGCAGAATTCTAAAGATGACCCTCCCAAGAGTCCAGTCCCCTGGTTTTTCAAACACTAATCTAGGTACTGCTTTGAAGGGATTTTACAAATGTAATTAAAGTGCCAAGTCAGTTAAATTAGAGTATGCAGATTATTCAGGTGAGCCTGATCTAATCAGATAAAAGCTCTTAAAAGCCGAGTGTTCTCTTGTTGGTGGCAGAATGGAAGAAGACAGCAGAGATATTTGAAGAATGGAAAGAACGTGGCATTTGGTTGCTGGTTTGAAGTTGGAGGGAGTCACACAAGAAGGAATGTAGGCAGGCTTACAGAACTGAAAGAAAGGCCCTCAGCCAACAGCCAGTGAGGAACAGTGTTGGACTTCAGCTTCCAGCTGCAAGGAACTCAATTCTACCATCACCCCAAATCCAGAGAACAATATATCAACCAAGGCCCCACTTTCTCCATCCAGATATAAGTCCACTCAATCAGACATGATCCTGAGGTATAGCAGTGAGGGGATGAAACTTGAAGACTCTTGACCTAAAGAGAATGATCAATACAAAGGCTACTGTGTAAAACCAATTCTCATAGGGAGTTAAAATTTAGGTAGACTAACTACCTGTACTGAAAAGAACTCATTAAGCCAGGAAATACTGAGATCTCAGCATGTAAAAATTCCCTTATCACCTAGTGGAGAGTATGTTCAACTACGGAAATAAAGAATCTACTTTGTCCCGTTGAGTAGAGAGTGATTGACTTTTTTACTTTGATAGATTAGTATAGTAAATATCAATTCATGTGTATCATTTATAGAAATGAAAACAAAATGACATGCTAAAATAATTCATTTATCTAAAAAAAATTCTTACCTCCATAAGAGATGCATAGAAATCAGTAAATAAAAAGATTTCAAGTAGTTTATCATGCATATTGTATAATATGTGACTAGAAGCAAAACTCAATAAATTTCACTTTAATGAAAAGTTCAAAACCTTGAAAACTGTTCTTGCCTTTATTTCCCCACTTCTAAATTGAGCAAAATATTACATGCTTATGGAGGTATGTAATGTGATGATGGGATAGGTTGTGTTTTATGAAGAGATTGTAAAACCCATGAAAAGTTGCCCACAGCTAAGAGGAAATTAGGCCAAGCATAAAAAGCATATAGCTAGTGGAAAATAAGAATTTTAATAAAATTGAAAATACAACCCATCTCCCTTTCTTCTACTTCTTCAGGCTACCAATGTTCTTTCTGAGCCATGTTTCATTGTTATAACATTGATAAGTTTGAAGAAAGCAAATAAAAGTTTTGAGAGCTGGCAAAATAGTTTTGGATGTTGAGCCATCTGATAGCTGATAGAGCAGAGTTAGTTCATTGATAGCATTAAATTTGGTTGTCATATGAATGGTATAATAAATAGTGTAACTAAAAATGGGTAATATTTTTACATGTGAGCATTAGGATAAAATAATAGATTTTAGATATAGAAAATAATTTTGAGAAGTCTAATCCAGCCTCTCAATTCACAACCAAGAAAACAGAGGATTAGGAAGAGCAGTAGTTATAGACATAAATAAATAAAGTGAAAAATCTGAAATTTGAGCCTATCTCTCCTGATCCCATCTACGTATACTTTACCAGATAGAAATAATTTGTAAATAAAAGGAAAAAATAATAATTTGTCCTAAAAGGAAAAAAAAATTAATCTAATAGTAACATTTGCCTTTTTAAATTATTGATATTACCAAGATTACCATCAAAATCAGGTAGTAAAAAATTGCCAGCGCTTCCAGATGGACTTCCTTTGTTCCTATCTTTAATCAAACAATACAGAAAGGAATATAATTAGTCAAGGGAAACTCCAGCTGTATTTCAATCTATCCAAATTGATGACAAACAGCTTAGCCTTTCTCTAGTCTCGAATCATAATGAAATTCCTTTCTGCAGTGTTCAGTCCTCTTTGGTGATATCATGTTCATGTAGTAGCACTGACAGCTGATACCTTTCAAGATACACATAAGACAGGAGAGGTAAGTGAGGTCTTTTGTGTATCTTGCCAACTGTTCTCCTAGAACAGAAGTTCCATTTTTACTATACCTATGTACACACATACGTACGCAAATACTGGCACACTCCTCATGAGGAAATGCATTCATTTTCTTTTTTTTAACTTAAGTTAACTTTAGATGGGTTTACAACAAAATGAGTCCTAATTTGTGGGTTTATTTCTGTGCCTACAACTGCTTTCTCCTTCCTAAGATTTCCCTATGGCTTGGTGGAAGAGAATGAGGTCAAAGATAAACACTATCCTATAGATTCCTGACTTCATTCGCTGGCCCCTAGGAGTTAACGCTTTACCCACATCTAGGACAGCTGAATACTTAAATAGCTTGGAAACACAAATCAAATGAATAACATCGTTTCTTCTTTCATCTACAGGGTAATTTGCACTGGGACAAGGAACAGAACTGGTGGAAGCATGGTTCATTGTGTTCAGCATTAAGTTAAATTCTAAAGATGCAAAACAAAAGGAATAATACGCTGCTGGCAAAATTACAAAGACAGTGAGGGCTAATTCTAAGGCCCTCCACAGGGGATAAAGGGAAAATTGAAATATCTAAGTAAAAAAATAACCCTTTCTCATGAACATTTTTGCCTTGCGCTGTGGGGTAATTAAAGTCAATTACTGGAATAGGGACAAAAATCTACTAAAGCATCATATGTTATTTGTGACTGGGAGATCATAAAAAGCATTGATTTTAAAAAGAACAGGAATGTCCATTGCTCGGCCTGTCATCTTTAAATCTACTCTGTTCAACATGGCACTAAGGGCTTCACATTTGTATGACACAGCCTGTACCAACAAGTGAGCTTTGAAATGATGAAGGCAACCTTCCCAGGATGGTGATGTTGTCAATGTACACTTAAATTTTCATATCTTATGAAATGAGATCAAGAACCATAGATGAAAATGAAACTTTCATCAAAGTGGATGAAGTGTTTAAATTTCCTATATAAAAATCAGAGTCTTATGGAAATTTCGAGTCTGATGCTGGGACTTTAAGTTCACAAGGAAGGCATGTGGGAAGAGAAGATGGGTAAGTAGAGGAGAACGAGGACAACCTGTAACCACAATAAGGGCTACAGACCATGAGAATGGGTTGAAACCTGTGTCAGTTTATTGGTCTCTGATCTTGAGGGTATGGAAGTCCAGCAGGGGAAGCTGGTGCCCTTCATCATGGAAATGAACACACCTCTGGACCAGGAGCTGGAAAAGCTGAAAGAAGATCCAGAGGAAAGTAGAGCATTTGCAGGACAGGTAGCTGCCCTATACCTATGATATGAGCCAGCAGATAAGCTACAACAGGGGTGAGTTGCAAAGTGGCCGTTGCCTTGATTCCATCCTCCAGATCTCACTCAATCACCTCTCTTGTTGCCCACTTTAACTAGAAAGCTACAGTGAATCTTTAAATAATGGTATTTTCATCCAAATGGCTTCCCAATGACAGAATGCATTTTATAATACCCAACAGAAGAGCTACACACCCTCTGATTATCAGAGAGGAATCTTACTTACAGGAAAGAAAATAGGACATAATTTCAGTAACAACAGCAACAAAGATTCACTGTATTTAAAAACCCTATTATCCAAAAGTTCTTAAGTATTTGGGGATGGTAGTTATAATTTTAAGATTCATCCATGCTGCATATATATAACCAAAGTTGATTCCTTTTTATGGCTGAGTAGTATACTATGAGAATATACTATGCCTTATTTAATCTTTCACCTATTTTTGGACATTTGAGTTGTTTTCAGTGTGGGGCTAGTACAAATATTTCCCATGTAAGAAGAATAATGTTTTACCTCTCTTGTCAATCCAAAAATTGTCTAATATTTATTTTTCTTTAGCCATTCATCCAGAGTGAATTATTAATATTTGTGAACACTCTGGTTATGGATATGGCAAGAATAATTTTTACAGCTTTAGGGAAGTATAACATAAAATTAAATGCATATATATATATAGTTAATTATAATAGAAGTTAATTTTAACATAAACATAGAAAGTGTATTGTTTTATCAGTTTTCACATATACACACACAGTGAAACATCACAACAATCAAGATAATTAAAATATCTATCACCCCCCCAACATTTACACATGCACCTCTGTAACTGCTCCTTATGCCTCTCTCTACTCCTAACTCCCACCCTGAGACAATCTCTAATCTGTTTTATGTCTCTACAGATTAGTTTGAATTTTCTAGAATTTTATGTAAATGGAATCATAGAGTATGTACTCTTTTTTTGCTCTGGCTTCTTTTCAGCATAACAATTCTGGTATTCATTCATGTTCTTGTATATAACCAAAGTTCATTCTTTTTTATGGTTGACTAGTACACCATTATAAGAGTATTACAATTTATTTAATAATTCATTTATTGACAGACATTTGGGTCATTTTCAGTTTTGAGCTGGAACAAGTAAAGTTTTATGAACATTTGTACACATATCTTTGTATGGAAATATGCTTTCATCTCTCTTGCATAAATACCTAGGAGTTAAATAGCCAAGTCATGTCATAGTTATGTGTGTAAATGTTTTTCCTAAGATGACTGTGCCTTTTTACATTTCCACTAACAAGTTATAAAATGTCAAGTGGTTACAAAACCTTGCCAAAATTGTTTTGGTCAGGCTTCTAATTTTAGGCATTCTAGTGAATGTGTAATGACATCTCATTGTAGTTTTATTTTATTTTAAAGATTTTTTTGCTATGGACCGTTTTTTTTTTTTTTTTAAGTTTTTATTGAATTTGTTACACTATTGCTTCTGTTTTACGCTTTGGCTTCTTAGCCATGAGGCATGAGGGATCCCAGCTCCCCGACCAGCAATCGAACCCACACCCCCTGCATTGGAAGGTGAAGCCCTAACCACTGGACCACCAGGGAAGTCCCTCATTGTAGTTTTAATTTGCATTTACTTAATGACTAATGACGTTGAGTATCATTTCATGCGCTAATCTTTAATTCATGTATTTTTCTGTTTTTTTGGTGAAGTGTTTGTTCACAATTTTTTACCATGTTCTAAATGGGTTGTTTACCAACATATTATGTATGGGTAGGCATGTTATCTTTACCTAGGTGATAGAAGTCATCACCTAGTCCTAGAATTTTCTGTTTACAAATTCAATTTGTTTAGTAGAAAAAGCACTATTCATTTATCTATTTCTTTTTGAGGGAACCTTGGTAATTTGTGTCCTTCAATAAATGTTAAATTTCATTTAAGTTGTCGTATATTGGCATAAAGTTGCCCATAATATTCCCTTATTATCCTTTTAAACTCTGTAAGCTCTGTACTAATGTCTCCTCTCTCATTGTTGATATTGATAATTTGTTTCATCTCTTCCCTTGAGATTGGCTAGAAGTTTATCAATTTTATTAACCTTTTCAAAAAGCCAGATTTTGGTCTCTTTATTTTTCTCTAGTTTTTCTGGTTTCTGCTTTCTGCTTTTACCTTTCTTCTGCCTGCTTCAGGTTTAATTTGCTCTTCTTTTATTTATTTATTTATTTATTTATTTATTTATTTATTTATTTATTTATTTATGTATGGCTGTGTTGGGTCTTCGTTTCTGTGTGGGGGCTTTCTCTAGTTGCGGCAAGTGGGTGCCACTCTTCATCGCGGTGCGCGGGCCTCTCATTACCACGGCCTCTCTTGTTGAGGAGCACAGCCTCCAGACGCGCAAGCTCAGTAATTGTGGCTCACAGGCCTAGTTACTCCGCGGCATGTGGGATCTTCCCAGACCAGGGCTCGAACCCGTGTCCCCTGCATTGGCAGGCAGATTCTCAACCACTGCGCCACCAGGGAAGCCCCTGCTCTTCTTTTTAAAGCTTTTTGTAAGGTGGAGCTGAGGTCACTGATTTCAGTCCTTCTTTTGATATATATATTTGTCACCTCTGACACTGTAACTTTTATCTCTAGAAGCTTGATTTGAATCTTATTTTATCCTTCATATCTCTACTTAACATGCATAATCTTTCTTCTAGTTTCTTATACATATGCCATATAAGTATAATAACCGTTTTAATATGCTTGTCAATTCTATCATCTATATCTTCATGGGTCTATTTCTATTAATTGATTTTTTTCTCATTCTGAAT
This sequence comes from Balaenoptera acutorostrata, assembly GCF_949987535.1. Taxonomy (NCBI): domain Eukaryota; kingdom Metazoa; phylum Chordata; class Mammalia; order Artiodactyla; family Balaenopteridae; genus Balaenoptera; species Balaenoptera acutorostrata. The sequence goes on from NC_080070.1 coordinate 10,630,222, forward strand.
CATATTTTCCTGCTTCTTTGCATACCTAGTCACTTTGGATCAGATGTTAAACATTGTGAATTTTACCTTTTTGGATTCTCCATATCTTTATACTCCTTTTAATATTCTTGATCTTTATCTGAGGTGCAGTAGAGTGACTTGGAAACAGTTTGATCCTTTCAAAGCTTGCTTTTATATTCTTTTAGGTGAGAGCAGACAGAACTATACTGGAGAACTAATTCTGCTCCACTACTGAGGCAACACACTTCTGAGTACTCTACCCAAAGTCCTTTAATTACAAATTTGCAATCCCTCTGAATCTCGGGAGCAAGAACTTTTCTCATCCCTTGTGACCTCTGTAAATGTTTTCCTTTAGTCCTTTTGCTTGATCCTTTCCCAGCCTTAGATAGTTGTCTCACATGCATTCATCAGTACTCAGCTAAAGACTTGAAAGAAAACCTGTGTGGAGTTCAGATCCACATACTTCCTCTCTCTCTCCCTTTCTCTTTCCCTTTCTCCCTTTCTCTCTCAGTTGGTAAACTGATTTGCAAATTTTAATTGCTTTGGTCTCCCCTCTTTTCTTCAACTCAGCCAGTCCAACAGGCTCCAGTTAGCTGAGCCAATCAGAAAGAATCCCTCATGTTTTTCCCCTCTCTCAGAGATCACTGTCCTGCCCTGTTTGATGTCTAATGTCTGAAAATCATTGTTTTGTATATTTTATCTGGTTTTTATATTGTTTAAGGTAGAAGATAAGTCTGGTCCTGTTACTTCATCTTCCCAAGACTATTTTAACATCTTCTTTTTCATATCAATGTGAAAGAGCATGAGATTTAGAATCAGAATATCTAAATTCAAAATCTAATTTGATTCTGACCAGCACTGTTCTGTCCATAGCTTGCTTTTTTACAAACTACAGCAACTTTGGCAAGTAATTTATTAAATCACTGTAAAACTGTTTTTCCCCTTTTATAAAGTAGGGAGGGTTATGGATGTTCTGCTTACTTATGAGGTATTTTGTGTGTGGGGGCTTGGGGGGGAAGGATGAACATTAAATTATGGGAAATTGTTTTGTAATTTCACAGTTTAATTTCCCTTTCCAAATCTAGTGCAATTGTCTACTTTATTGAATATACAGTTTAGGAATGGATTCTTGTCAATAAAGTATTCTAAATACTAGCATAATTTTCCATATATTCTGTTGGTTTTTTTCTCTTTATTTACATTTTTAGACTGACTATTATCAACTTATATTACTCTCTAAGGATTTATAAAACTTTTCATCTAGAAAATGAGATGGTCTCCAGTTGTATTTGAAATCCAGTTATCCAGCTGGGGAGTGTTAATGTTTATACGGGAAGGCAATTGTGTATTACTATTACTATTAACACAAGGCAATTTTTAATTCTACTTTATACTAAGAAGTCCTTGCCACCTCAAAAGCACTACAAGGTTTCAAAAAATTTTGGAGAATGTGAGCTCATTTTAGTCAATGCAATGATAAGGAAAACTTGGTTAAACAACAACAACAACAAAAAGAATAGGTCCTGGATTTAAGATTAGAAATGACTTTACAAAAAATATCCTGAAAATACATGTTGATTACATTTTATTTTAAATACTTTCTATGCCCTCTTACCTCTAATGATATTTTTTCCAGTATGTCTTTCCCAGTATCCTCCTATTCACTCCTGCTCCCCCTGTGAAAATAGCTCTTGGGAAAAGGTTATGAAAAACTCATACTATGGAAGAGAAGTCATTCCAGGAGATAATATAGAGGTTTTGTTTGTTTTGGGTTTCTTTTGGTTTTTTGTTTGTTTTCATTTGGAAAATGAAAATGTTAAAAAAGTAACACAGACTCTTTTTTAGCTTAGTTCAGAGAAGGTATGTTTGAAGCAAATGACCTGAAATGTTGCCTCTAATTCTGATTCTTCTATTACTCTCTGAGTGAAGATTTGATGATGCAAATTCAACAGTTATCAAGGGTTGCTAGTATAGAAATGATACGAAACTTCACTGATATTCTGAGGTGTGCAAAACACAGGACTGAGAGTCAGGAAACAATTTTGAGACCTGTTTCTGGCTCAGAGTCCCAAAGCTCCCTTTACAGCCTGGGACAAAAATTTCTCTGGATGTAGTTTTCTCATGTGCAAAAATAAAAATAGTTAAAAATTTGGGTATCATCCACAGCATTAAGCTCAGAGAGTCCACACTAAAGAAACTCAATATATGTTTATGAATTGAAGTATCTTATTCAGTGTCACAAAACTCTCCAGGGGAGTAAGCAACCTTATTCTACTTATAAACTTTCACCAATTTTCAAACAAAAGATCAAGTCCCTTGAACAAATGAATGTAAACAATTTTCATTTGTTTCTCTTCAGTTTGAGTTCCTGGAAAGACTGACTCAAGGAGAAAGAATAATGAATAAAAAGAACGTTTTAACACTGGTTAATTAAAATCTAGATCAAAGTAATTAGTTTGGAAATGTTATGCTGTCTATTTCCACCAAAGTCATGACAAAAGCATCTGGCTACTAAAACTTTAGGAGACCTTTTGATCTTTTTTTTTTTTTTCAGGTAAGAGAAAGTTTACAGATGAATCAATCTTCGGTTTAATCTAGCATGAAACCTCCTTAAACCAGTTTTCAAAGTTTCTAAAGAAATTGTTTTGGAAAGTAAATTTTCAAATGAAATTTATAACTTTGGGTAAAATTATACTATATTATGCTGCCTTTAATTAGGCAACAAACTAAAAAGTGATTTCTTTCTGATGACATTCTAATTTGTTTTCTGTTTCCTGAGAATAAGTCCATGTATTTCATCAAAAGAAAATATTTGAGGGTTTTTAAATACTTTTGTATATTTAATGCCTTTCCTGCCCATACTTCAATCAATGGTTATTGATAAGTTAATTGTTAATTAGTTGCTAGGCTGTTATTAAAAACCATGCAAGAAGGCACCATTGATATTCTACAGAGTTTGTGCATTAACTATGTCATTTGTGTACGTGTGTTTTATTTCACTTCTCCCTTTAAAAAGCTCTGTCAAACTATCACCCCTCCATATAAGTCTAACTTTTGGTAGATGTGGAGGCTCCACAACCTAAAGGATAATTAATTCATCACAAGTTTTCTAATAAACAATGTGAGAGACATTTTGTTACTCTATTTATTCCAATTAAATATTTTCAAAGCTATGTTGACATTTGTTGACTATGTTTAGAGCTCTCTAGGATTGGGGAAAATAAACTCCAAAACTTGTTAGAGGAAGATACATTCTTCGGGACTTACCATGCCATAGAAACATCTTTTTCACCCCACTCCTTAGACTACGGTGCTTAATCTTTAACGTGCACAAGGATCACCTTGGCTTCTTTGGGAAAATGTTCATGGTCCCAGCATATGTGACATGTTTGCCTCTCTTGGAAAGTTTCCTGACTCCATACCTATATCCATCTATCCCCGTAGAGAAAGCTTCCTCTTGTGTATCTTACTGGGAACAGTGTTCCTCTCAGCAGGCTCTTTCAGTGGAAATGATTTATTCATATCCGTGATAAGGAAAAATAGCCTGAACAATAAATCAATTACACTATGTAGAAAATCTCTGATTCATAATTTTCCAAACTGAAAAACCCAAGAATATGCAATGTTAGAACATAGTTGCTAACATTAGTGGTCACTGGTATCCTAGTTTTCCTGGGTAAGACTGACCTTCACGCTGGGGGATGTGGGACTTGAGGGTAAAGGGACTTGTCTCACAGCCCTCCAAGTCCATTTCATTACTTATTTCCCTATTCTGTCATTCTCACCCATTTACTCCTTTGGTAACTCATCTGCTCAAAACAAATTTATTGTGCATTTGCGATGCGGCAGGTACTGTGCTGAGTACAGAGGATGCAACATTGTTCAATACTTGTGTAACTGACCTCATATACCTTAATATTCAGCCCCACTCTTTTAAATATAGAAGGCAAAGCCATTCAACAGTTCAATGATCATTTTGCATAAATATATGTTTTTAATTCATCTGATTTTCTAGGCATGATAGGAGGCTCTTGGGATACAGTGATGACTAAAATATTGTTCTTTCCCTCAGAATATCACAGTGCTAAATGCAGGTAGGGAATAAAGGAGGGAATGACTGATCCTGGAGAGATTTTTGTGAAGGTTTATTGAGTGAGGTAATGTTTATCTGTGTTCATTGAATTTAGCAGGCAAAGAAGAAGAAAGACTTTCCCAGAAGAATAAACAAGACACAGGCTGGCAAGAGTCCATCCACTATGATATATTCAGAAAAATTTTTAAATATATTCGGTAAGGTATACGGTGTCAGTCAGAAACTGGGAATTGAGACTTGAAAAATAAATTAAGAAAATACTTTGAAAAGTCGAATCCACCAAACTGCAAATTTTGGATGTTAATTCTTACTGTTTAGTCAGTGGAAAATGTAGGCATATGACTACCTCGATCATATTCCATCTTCAGGAGGATAACATTAGAAAAGGCACTTGAGGAGAGGTTAAGTGAAAGTATCAGGAACAATTGGGAAGTTGAAACAAAAATGAAGGTGAACAATATTTGGGGAAGATGTTAAGGCAGTGACAGTGAGGATGGGTAAAGAGAGGTGATGAGGGATGTATTTTATTTCAAATTAAGAGGATTTTATGACTGGTTGAACTTTACAAAAGATGGCAGAGAAAAGCCAAAGACTTGAACATCTCAAACTTGAGAAGCAGAATGTTGATATTATTAATCAAACAGGGATACAGTAGGAGGAACTACCTCACAGGTGAAGAAGTTGAATTTAGTTTGGGGCAGGTTCTGTGTTAGGACCTTTAGAACCTATAGTTGTAAACGTTGGCTAGGCTGCTGAATGGATGGATATAGATGAATCCAAATTGGAACTGAAGATGTAGAAGATGAACCAGTGGTAGAGGGCATAATTTTTTGAAAAATATATTTTCAGTTATAGCAGAATTTTATAATCTGGCAATCCTACTCAGGTCTATATTTTTTCCTTGATCTTGATTGTTTTTGAAATTATTCTGGAAACTATTGTGTTACAGATGTTTTTTTGGCCAAGCAGTTTAGAGGATGAATGAGGAAATAGGTCTGAAATGAGAAACTACTTTGCCCAAATTCTCAGAGTTAGACTATTGGCATATCCAGAATTAGAATCCAGCTCTCTGATTCTCAAGTAAGAATTCTTTCCACTGTATCGTGCTCACTACCAAAGAGCCCAAATATCTATATTTGACTAAAAAATCATCACAGGAAAATCATGGCCCCGGTTACACAAAATGTAAAAAGAAAAAGAAAAGGAAGGAAAATATTAGAGGACTTTGCAGAGTCATGGATATACACATCCACACACTCACATACAATCACAGAAATGATTTTCCTTATCATTAAGTCTACTTACTAAAAATATTGTGAATAATAAAATATCACTAATTGCATGCAAAAAATAAACAAATAACAGGATGGTAACTGAATTGAGGGCTGAAGGTAAGTATATATAAAATATATATAAAGTATATATATATAAAGTATATATAAAATAAAACAAAATAAAATAAAATGAAAGGGTCCTTTCAGGAACCAACAATAATAATAATGTGCTAGATCAACTTAATTCTTTAACACCTAAGCATAAATACCTAAATTGCTCCTCAATTTCTACAAAAGAACATGCTGAGATTTTGATTCCTTTAAAATTGGAATTGCATTAAATCTACCAGTTTGAGGGAAAATGACATTTTAGCAACATTAAGTCATCTGATCTATGAATATGGGATAACTGTTATCTATTTATTTAGATCTTATTTAATTTCTCTTAACAATGAATTGTTTTTCAGTATACTGGTATTTCATCTGTTATGTCAGATGTATCCTTAAATATGGCTTTTCTTCGAAGTCTTGTGACTTCAAACCGTAACATCCACCAACACAAAAGCATTTTCTGATAATGCTTTTATGGGTTGAACTGTATCCCCACAAAATTCAAATGTTGAATTCCTAACCCCCAATACCTCAGAATGCGACCTTATTTGGAGATAGGGTCTTTACAGAGGTAATCAGATCACAGTGAAATATTTAGGGTAGGCTCTAGTCCAAAAATACTGGTAACCATAAAAAAGGGGAAATTTGGAGATAGATATGCACAGGAAGAACACCATGTGACCATGAAGGCAAAGGTAGGGGTGATGCTTCTACAAGCCAAGGAACACCAAAGATGCCAGCAAAAGAACAGAAGTAAGGGAGAGGCATGGAATGGACTTTCCTGACAGCCTTCAGAAGGAGTTAACCCTGCTGACAACTTGATCTCAGATTGCTGGCCTCCAGAACTGTGAGACAATACATCTCTATTGCATAAGCCATTCAATTTGTGGCGCTGTGTTATGGCAGCCCTAGAGAACTTATCCAAATGCTATGCTATAAGATTCAGAATACCCTGGATTTTGTTTAAAGACTAAAAATAATTAATCTCCCTTTTTAGATCACAGATCAAACCATGCCAAAGTCTCATTTATTTCTAAATAAATGGAAACTCCATCAACTCCTTCAGACTCCTAGATTATCATTCAGTAAAACACACCTCCACAGCACAAAGGAGGGAGGATTTTGGAAGTGAGGCTGGCCCAGATCACTCTCCGCTCAGAAAAGGCCAACCAGAGCTGTCCTGTCCTGGATCTTGCCAGCCCCACGCACTGCACCGGACTCTTCCTGGGTGTCAGCTGCTCTTTCGTTCATGTGGCATGTTTGCAAGTTGCACTAACCCATTCAAGGCTCTACTGTCTCATTTAGAGTAATTCACCAGTTTGGAGGTGGCTAAGACTAGCCCTAAATTAAACTAAATAATATCCTACAGGCTTGAACGTGTTAATGTAGTTTTCGAAGTGGTCTCCTTTAAAGACACAATCTGCCACATTCCAGACAATCCCCACCTGCCCAGGCAGCATCTTCTGGGAAAAAGCAGAATATGCACTCTTTGGAAAATGACAGGCACTTTACCATTCTGGGTTCCAACCAACAGAAAAACACCATTATGTGGCCACCTCTGAGAACAATAAGCATGAGTACATTCTACTTACATCTTAATTATTATTATTACACAGTAAGAAAAGAGAGGGTTACATAGATAATTGCAAAAGCAAAAATAACACTAACCTCAGAATGGCTAAGACCCTACATACTAATTTTAACCTTCACCACCTCTTAGGTCCATGTTTCCATCACTAGATGCCTTGTGTCTTCATGCTGAGTTCTTTCTTTAAATCCATATTCAAAAATTACTCTCATTTGTGCTAGAGAATACAGAGTTATAATGACTTCAAGTTAATCTCAAAGGAATTCTGTAAGTGAATGAGAGAAGCAGCATACTTGGGGGAAGAAGCTAGGAAAAAGAGGTGGTTTTAGGAGATGTCAAGATCAGCTTGATCCCACAGGGAGCTCTGGAGCAGAAGTTGCACCACAGTTGTACTGCACAAAGCAAGGAGGCTAAACTGTTATATCCCCAGGGAGGGAGTACAAAGCCTCCCTGGGGTTCATCAGGCAAGGCAACTCCCAACAGCCCAAGACAATCCTCCAAACACGGTGCAACAGAGAGTCATTTGCAACAAATATCAGTAGCACCTAAGTCAACCTAGTCAAGGAGATCTGGGTGGGACCTCAACAGCCTCTAAAACAACCATCAACATGTATTTACTCAGTACCTAACTGACTTGTAGATGCATTAGGTAATTCATAAGCCCCACTATCCAGAATTTAAATCTTATTGAGAAGACAGGATATGTATATGTGAAAAGTGAAACAATTAAAATAAGTTTCTATTTTAGCACAACCTCTTATACTAAATCTGACAACCTTTGAATAGGTTACAGCAAAATCTTTTATCTTTGAGTTTATCTCAAATGGGTTTATATATTACATGTAAAGAAATGGAAATTTTTAACATTAGTTTTCCTCATAAAGCAATGAAACGTTCAAATTCAAGCTGCAGAAAAAATAATTTAAATGGGTTTAACCATTTTTGATGGTTAGAAAGTATCTTATAAAGCCTTATATGTGAACATTCAATTCAATAAAAATTATCTTCATCAAATAAGCCAAACACCAAATGGTATTGAAGAATGTTTTACCAGAACTACTATTTTATGTATTTCCCAATATCCATTTCCCATCCTTCTCTCAAGCATCCCAGTATCCCAAGTCCTGTAATTAAATGTTTCTAAAGAAGGTTAAGCATGAAAATAGTCCTTCCTCCTGTACTATACACATAGATATATACCAGACATTTGCAAAAAAATTCTCTTACCAGGAAGTATTTTCAAGAATAATTAAATACTAAGGTCAATCAAATCTCATTCGGTATCCAAATACAGTTGAGTGGCTTAGACTAAGTCTTAGAGTTGTAAAATTCATAATTCTTGAAGAAATATGGGAAAAAATGATTTTATGGTTAGAAAGATGTGTGGTAATATTTACCATTGTCCTAATATATACCATTAAGAATCGTCCTGATGGCTACTCAAATTCCTAGTTTCACAAATAATATTGATAACAAAGGTTTTCTGCCATGAGTTTTCATGTCCAGAAGAACTGGTAGTTATTTTCACAGTATGAGACCAATGGCAGAAAGCCTGCTAGATGAATAGCTGCAAACACCTTCATAGCTGCTTAATAGTTGAAGGAAAAAAACCCCAGTAATGATAAGGATTCTGATCCGTTCCATATGTAGTCAAGTATGTGCATGGAAACTTAGTAGCTTCAAGAAAGAATATATTTCTTCTTCCTCGGGAGACCAATATTGATTTCTATATATTCTGACAATTGACCTGGAGCTGTATTTCCAGAATGCCTGACTCCTGATAAAGACATGCCTGCCATACCAATAATGCTTATAATCAACGGTTCTTGACTGCTGGGTGCTGGATCAGATATGCAGTCCAAGATATGATAATTTAAAAGCAATTTAAGGATTTTACAGTTTATGCTTATGGTCATATAGCTCATCTTTTTTTTCCTGGCATTCATCATTTCAAGTATCAAAAAAAAAGAAAAAAAGAATAGGCCTGGAAAACCAGATTAAAACTGCAAAAACACAAAGTTCAGTCATGAAAAGCAAAGTACTTTCCCAGAATCAAGAAGGCATGCTTCCGAGTTATCCCTTTGTTATTACCAAAGCAAGGGTGACTTTCATTATTAGAGGTAGCAAAAAGACATTGAGATACCAGTTAATTGAATAATATGAAAAAAATAATAAATCAGTAAATCATACAGAGATGCTCATCAAAAAGATATAAATACTGGTTTTCAGACATACAGAAAACATTACTAAATGTTGATAGCTATCATATAATAAATGTATATGGCTTGATATGTTTTTAGAGATTCTTAATTCTCTAAAGGTTTTGAAAAATTATTTTTTTTAGGATGTATTCTATGGCTTGGGAATCCTTCTGAGAATCCTGGCTGTATCAGCCACCTTGAAAGGAGAAGGCCAGGAAAATATTCCTCCCACACTTACATTACCAGTGTTAAGATGACCTCACTGCCTCCAGAAGGGAGCTGTGAACTTGGCCTTCATGGTATAGTTGTCTCTCTTACTATGGTTAGCCAGTGGCCAGCCTCTCTCAATCTCTGCCCATAACAAATATGAATCATGGGTTCATAGGCTACATTAACTCTATTCCAAGAAAAACAAGTTAACCTTTGTGGTCAGAGGAGGCCTTGCTCAGTTAGCGGCGGGTCTGTTTATCAGTAATGAAGATAAAATATCATGATATCAATAGACTTTGTAACTATTATGGATGGGTAACTCTCTCTTATTAGACACAACTGGAAATGATTTGTCTTCAGTAATAGAGAAGGATGACAGGGTGCCAGTAAATGATATTGTTGGGAATTACTTAAAATAGTTATTCCCCTTGGAAGTTCAATGCATGATTCTGGAGAAAAATATGTTATCTCTCCATATTTTAACCCTATTTTAAAAGTAACCCTTGTAAATCTAGGGTGTTCTTATACTTCATCATTGAGATAAAGCCTCATGTCCCAAGGGTAAACCTGCAAAATTCAAACAAGAGTTCAGATCTTTGGCGTATATGTTAATGCCTTAAACAACAGCAAAGCAGTACTTATCTGTGTGTCTATACGTGTTCCTGTGAGAGAATATTCCAATATTTCATTTAATACGCCTTCAGAAATTAGTGAGGTAAAAACATTTATCAATATAAATAAGCTATTTCTTTTTTTCTTACTTTGTTTTCCTTTCTGAGCATACTTCACTTTACTTAATGATGAGTACTAAAAGGTTGATCCCCAGTGGAAGTTTCCTTTATGGGTTTATTTTCTTATGGCTAAGGAAACACAAGAGATGCTTTATCATTATTCAATTATTTACTGAGTAAACACTAGATATAAATTAAAGGTAACTTTCTAACAATCTGTTTGATTTCTTATGATTGTCAAAAAATTCAAGCTATTAAGAGAACTCATCCATTTTTTTCAATCATCCAAATTCAATTCAACCATAAAGCATCCTTGCAGAATATGGAAGTAAAATATGACTCCTGGTCATATATAAATAGTTTACAATAAAATGTCCTATATTTATCAACACCAAGCATAGGATTTGAGCTAGTCAATAGTAGTTTAAATGTCATGACACACCTGATCAAAATAGGTCCTTCTTCAAAAGGAAAGCAAATTGTATGGTGTTATGCTTTCCATTTAGATTATCACCTCAAGAATAAGAGTTATTAGCCTAGTTTGTCATTAGATCCATACCTCCTTTTGTATGTATATCATAAGGATTTCATAAGCCAGTCAGATAATGCAGATGGAAGGATAATGTATCCTTTTCTTCATTCTGTGAGTTTGGATATTTTAATAATATATAAAGTAATATAAACAAATTCTAAGATATTGCAAATTTCTACAAAGCATCCTGGGTTATTATACTTAATCTATGCACAGTCTTCTAACACTTATGCAAAGCTGTATTTTATTTTTTTTTTATATATTTAAAGCAATTTTATTTTATTTTTTTAAAATTATTCATGGGAATAATTTAAAAGTAAAATAAAATCAAGCATAATTCAATTATATGGTTTCACATGGGGCTAAGAGCTCAGAATTGTTACAATTTTGGATATGTTAAATGTGTACTGTTAAGCCATTTTACCTTTCTTTTTCTTCTCAACATCTTCTGACCTATTTAACCTAATTACCTGCTTAAATATCTATCTACTTTACAAAACCAGCACTTTTTGTTGGAAATATCGTTTTCTTTCCTGTTTCACACAACCCCTAATACTGTATGTTAATATTTCTTCACCTTATTTTCTAAAATAATGTTTCTTTTTTGGATCATTTTTAACTGGAATGTGTAAACTTATTTGTTTGAATGTCTAAGTTTGTTTGTTTGTGATGGGTGGGAGTGTGGTGGCCCCAGGGATAATGAAGAAGAATTGTATACCCTGTAGGGGAGAATCAAATTTTTCTTCTACCCTTCTAGGTTCTTTGGCTGGTCTAGTAATTAAGTTGACACAAGACAAATTAGCAGGAGAAAAACAAATTTAATTGTGTGTGTATGGGAGCCCAATAAAAGTATGAGGCCCTAAGGCGGTCAAACAAATGAGGCTTACATGCCATCCCAAGCTAAGAAATGAGACAGAGGCCTGGGGCTTCACAGAGGGAGAGGGCAATTCACAGGAAGACAAGACGGACAGATGTTAGGTAATCAGATGTCTGCCCTGCCATGCAGGTGAGTGTTTCAGATAAAAAGTGATCTCTGGTAACAGTTCTCTTTCCCGGCCCGGCCCCCTGTCTAAATTCTTTCAGGCAGTTAAGGGAGAGGTAAAAGTTTTTCTTGAGTCTGCTGGATCTTGATTGCCTTGGGCTCAAAATAATCCACAGGCCAAAGTGACACATTGTGGGGTGACATATTCTGCTCCCCTTCACCCCAAGGCTGAATCTAAGGACAGTTCTTAGAGAAACAACAAATGATGTGAAGAACTGGCCTCGATGGCAGTCATTATCCCTGGGGCCCCCACACTCCCACCCATCACAAACAAAGAAACACACATATATAACTGTTTAGAAGATACAGTGGAAGAAAAGATTCTACTTACAATGGCAGAAACACCAAAAACAAAAGATAAAATACCGAGGTGATCACAAAATGTCAATAACACAATAGAAATATGAATAAAAAACATGAACAAATATTTCCCCCAAAGAGGAAGTGATTCTTTATCACATAAAAAGTTGGTGAATTTAATTCATAACAAGAGAAATGCTAATTTAAACTACACAGGTTTACATTTTTTTCACTTATAAGTTTAACAAAAGTCCAATAAAGCATTAACATCCTCTGTTGGTAAAGCTATGGCGAAACATTATTACTAGTTGCATGGCTACCAACCTCTACGAAGAATAATTTGACAGTATTTATCAAAATTACAAACGAATGTACTTTTCGACTCAACAACCCCACTTCTGGGGAGTTTTCCTACAGTATCCTTCCACATGTACAAAATATCTTGGGTATGACGTTGTTATTAATTGTAGGAAAAAACACAAAAGTCTGTAAACAGGACACTGGTTAAATAAACCATTGTATATCTCACTATAAAAAAGAATGAGAACATCCTATCTCACATACTGATATGCAAAGATGTTCATAATGTGGTATATATGAAGAAAGCAAAGCCTAGAAGAGTATGCATAGTATGTAGCCTTTTATGAGAAAATAATAAAAATACACATTTCTCTATTTATATTTGAATCAGGTATCTATGTATGAATACAAATTAATAAAAATAGTTATATGAAAAAGAGCAGAAGTACTGGGAGGATGGGACAGAACTGTAAAGCCAACTATACTGCTTGGTAAATTGCTTTTTTTCTGTTATTATTATTATTATGCTTTTTAAAGTAAGCATTAGGCCAAGCATTTGTACATTTACCTGATCATGTTATTGGAAAATATTTAAATAACATTTCCCATATGCACTAATTCATTCACACTGAATTAAGATGTTTATCATCGTTACCTGATACTGTACTAGCAAAGGCAGAAAGCATCTTCACATGATGCTTATTATCATTGACGAGATAATACTGCATTCTTCTACTAAACTTAGTTGTTCTTGCTTTCTCATAAGACATGCAAACATAATTTTCTTTTGCTATTAGCACAGGTTTTTAAAAATTTCTCAGCTTTGATTTTACCTTGCAGATGTTACGGAATTCAGGCAGTTAGATTTTGATCTTAGTTTACAGCTTACTAATTAAAGTATGGTCTGAAGTACCACCTGGAAGCTTGCTAAAGATGCAGAAAGGTAGGTTCCAATCCAGAACTATAGAGTCAGAATCTGCATTTTAAGACGAGTCTCAGATGATGTCTATGCCCTATGAAGTTTGAGAAGCACTGATTTACAGGACAATACACCTAGCTTTTTTGGCTACTTCTATATATTATATACGTGCAGTATTTACACATTTTTTTAAGTCCCCTGTAAAGTTTTCTACCTTGTATTTTATTTGCCATTTTTCTTTTTCCCTCTCTTAACTTTTCTTTTCTCTGCTGAATGCTTTCCTTTGTCTAAGTTCTTTTCCTGTTCTTCTGTCATCAAGATATCAAGAGATTTTAGGCTGTGGAATCTGGGCAATTTCAGTACTGTTTTAACCTGTGCTAGAAAATTTAACCCTTTAAGAACTTCCTTGCAATAATTTTCTTCTATCTGTACTATTTTAATCTGTTTCTGATTATGGGAGAGTTTCATTTATTTGGATTCTGCTGAGGTGGCAGATTGGCAGGGAGTAGGGGCAGTGAGAGAGTCTGCAGTAGTTTTTCGGCATTACATGATAGATAATCATAAGAAAACCAGCTATATGGGCTCACAGAAAGGAGTTATTTTAAAAAGGATCGTTAGTCTTGAATATTTAATGATTATTTTTAAATTTTATTTGGGGTGTCAAGAATCCATTTTGAGAATCTTAAGAAAACTTATTCCAGTAAAATACTTTAAAGACATGCATATAAAAGTGTGCATATAGCTTCTGGGCATTCATGTTCTCTGAAACCTACATATGGATCTTGAAGTCCATGTCCTAAGCTCAAGCCAAAATAAATATGAATATCTATACTTCCTTATCAGTGTTTCAAACAACTAAAAAATACAAATTGTCCTGGGAAAGAAAGTAAATGTTTGGTCCTTGCTGATGCACATTAATTGTGAAATACTGGTATAATCATAACAAACCAAATGAAATATAAATTTCCTTTAGTAAACTGAAGATAATTAATTCCCTTTCAGATGACGAAGTGGAGCAGTCCAATAACTATTTGTTTTATGATGTAAAGCTCCTTATATGCAAAACTGTAGGGTCGGGAATGCTCAGCCAAGTGAGCAATTGGGTTGGCTGCACATCCTCAAGTGCTGTATAATTTAGGTCAAGCAGGTTAATTAGCATATTATTGTTTGGCCAAATGAACAGCACGAAGTTGCCAAACCTAAATTCCTTAAATAGTAACACATAAATCTTGGTACTGTGGCACTTCTCCAGATGGCAGCATACTATCTGATGGATGGAAAGGGCTGCTTGAGCATAACATTAGGATTCAAAATAGAAAAAGAACTCCACACTGAACAAATTTCACTGGGGCAGCAGAAATTTATCATGTTTGTTTTGTCACTGTAACTCACATCTTGCCAATTCAACCTCATAAAGAAATAAAGGGACATATACAGAAGGTAACAAAAGAGTGAGTTAACAAAAACAATTTATGCAAAAATAGTGTACAGTAAACTCCGTTCTAAGAAAGGAATGATGTAAAGTATTGTATTGTTGCTTTGCTTTGTATGAATAATGTAAACTTCCAGATCTCTTTGTTTCTTATTTATCTTGGTCCTCACGTTATTACACAGTGTTTATGTAAGCATTTGGTCATGTATTCACTCTCTATTTTATTGTTTTTAGCCTTCTATCCAAAGGGCATTACATTTACCCTTAAATAAAAACAGAACATAATCACAGGCAATGCATTATGATAGCAGTCCCCAAGAAAAAGTTTAATAAATAGAGAAAATGACTTCTACTTTTTAACTCAAGATCTTTTGGAAATCCTAAGTTAAATCCTGTTTGATGATTCACTGAAAAGATTTACATGACCCAGAAGAGCTGTTATACTCATGGTTACAGTTTATTACAGCAAGAGTATATAGATTACATTCAGCAAAGAAAAAAAAAGTGTATAGGGCAACACCAGAAGAAACCAGGCATGAGTTCTGTTGTCTTCTCCCAGTGGAGTTACACAGTTGGTATTCAATTCTCCCAACAACATATGACAATATATGTGAAGTGCTGCCAGCCAGGAAAGTTCACCTGAGCCTTGGTGTCTAGGGACTTTATTTGAGAGTTAGTAACCTAGGTGTGCAGCACCTATGTGACTAACCTCAACTACTCAGATGTGAGCCTCCCAGAGGTCAAACTGATATAACATGGCTCAAAGCCCCAGGAATATGTGCAAAAATTGGCATTTACCATAAATCATGTTAGCATAATCTGTCAGGTGGGGACCAAGTTTTCAGTTATACAAAGATATTCTTACCAGGCAGGATAATCCAGTGGCTCAGAGGTTATCTCCCAAGGGCCAGCCAAGGGTGAGTCCTGAAGATCTTTGGAATGTGCAGGGTTTAACAACCCAGCATGGTGAGTTAACCCTTCAAGGCACACAACGTAAAGGGAACAGCAATTGTGACTATATATCCACTCTAAGGTTCGACCTCACTAACTGCTCTTTCCCCTAATTTCTTCTGAATTTCTTGTTGTCATAGAGCCTGATAAGACTGTATTTTTACTCTCAGGAAACTCTGTTATCTTTCTATGCCCAAGTATAAACATACCCTATAACTTTATTTTTTTCTCCTCAGGCAGCCAAACAGATGTATTCTTTTCAAAGCAATGGTGGTCATTATCAAGTTATTTACTCAGCATCCAAATATATGAATCTTAGGAGAAGCAAGATTCATCTCATTGTAAAGAAGCTAAAATGTCTACAGCTTGTGTTTTCTTTCCCCTCAGGTTGTTAGCAGGTGGGCATGAGACCTCAGATCAGCTAATGATACTATCCCACCTGGGACTGAATCTGGAGCAAATATCTCAAAGAGGGAGACAAAAATATTCCTCCCAGATGCCTCTAGCCTTGATTAATTCCTACCCATGTTCTTCATCCTTTCCAATTTTTCTGTAAGCTATACAATTTTTTTTCAGTAAATTAAGTTTATGTTAAAGTTTCCCTAAGTCAAATTTTGGTGCTTTAAACAAAGAACTTTGGGTGATGTAAGAACTCTACTAAGAAATTTAAATAATACAGAAATGAATGAATAGTTATAAGGAAGATTTCTAAATTTGTAACAGAAATCTAGTAACAGATTTCCTAATATCTTAGGGTTAGCATAATTTTTTAGGGACTCAGATACCCTCCAATGACTACCAATTTCTTTCCTAATTCTGTCTGAGCAAATTCTAATATGACGTGACTTCTATGGGTTCTGTTGTGAAATCTACTGAGACTCTCAATCTCACCCAAGCTACTTCCTGCTCTTTCTAAATGTGACTTCAATATCACCTCTAGTCCTGAGTTTCACTGTATTTTTCAGTTCTCTGGCCCTATCAAATTTCTCTGAATGTACACCTAATAAGGATGAAGACTCTTATTAAGTAGTCCTAAAGTTCTACCTTATACCTCAGGTTATTTTATATTAAGACTAAATTTCCTACACCCTTCCTGAAGAATTTCTGTCCCTAAGCCTTAAGGAAATTTAGTCTGCATTCAGGGCCAATCTTACTCTACGTTTTTACTGGCACTCAGCTTTGTCTAATTTCACTATACGTCATTTGATTTTTGAAGATGGACACAAGGTTTCTAGAGGCCTTTATGAAATGAAAACACAATGGTCTTTTAATCTTTTAAACAGTCATGCCCAATCTAAGGTCTTCCATTGAATTCTTATTCTAGATGAAGAAAAATAAATTCCTTGGTTTATTTGCAAAGCAGAAATTCTTAATAAGTCCTAAAGACCAATCCACCCTTCAACCCAGGAAGAAAGTTTCCTGCCCTGATTCTTGAAACCTCTACTGGCTATATCTCTTCCAATAAACAGGAAGAGTTTATAAATCAAAGTGATGTTCCCACTTCAAGTTGCCCAGTACCTTTCTAGATTATAATTCAGACTCCTAGAGCCAGAGACCACTGCCCAAATATCCCAAACCTACATACAGGACATGTGCAGACTTCTTCCCAAGGTCTATTCTCCTGAGAGAGGCCATGTCACAGATGTACTTATCCCTAGGTCCAAGGAGCCACCATATGCAGAGGTGTGTAAAGAGCTTGGGCATATGGGCTTTGTGTCCACACGTGTGCACGAGGTCTCTCACAGTGTGGGGCCCAGCAAAGATAGGAAGAAAAGACAGAAGAGCCAGAGGGCTGAGACCACCATAATCCTGCAAGTCATTATAAGAAGCCAAGAATTTTAAATTCAAACAGGGCCTTTCAGGCCATTATGGAAGACTTTTGTCTAGGCAAGAAAATAGTTTTCTGGCTTTATTTCAATTTTAAAAATATTTACACCTATGGTATGTGGCCTCCACTTGTACCCATGTTCCAGCCAAGGTTGTTAATCTCAAAAAATGACCCATCTCCTCTGGGGTGAGTCCTTCAAATCTATAAACCTTTAATAGAATATGTTTTACAGCAGGAATTAATATATATTTTGCAGAAGTTATATAGACATATTCTCACTTAAGAGGATGATTTCACATATTTTTAAGATTGTCACACAGTTAAATTGGAAAAAATTTATAAAACCTATTATAATATTCAGAAATTGTAGGATAGGATCCATTTCATGCAGAACCTACATTTTGCTTTTCCATTTCAACCAGTTCCTCACAACTTTCATTCTTTTTATCTATGTGCTTTTGTTGACTTCTTATACACAATGTTAGAGAAGAAAGACTTTCCTGTTGTGGGTGTGAACTCATCTTGGGCAGGAGACCTGGGGCTCTAATCCAGGGCTCTGATGTGGCTAAGGTTTAGAGAACAAGGACTGCGTATTACAGGAGGAACTTGGTTAATCAAAGATTTGGGGCAGAAGGTAAGAGAAGACTAAAATAAAAGAGTCAACTCCGAAGGGAGAGAGATAGGCAAAGTCTAGATACAAAATAAAGAGGCTATCACAGAAGCCAGGCAACATGGAACAATTAGTTTTAGAAAAGTGAATAAAAGAGAGATCCTGGAGAAATTCCCTAAGTCTTCTAGTTACAGAAGAGAATAGGACACTTGTGCTTGCATTTGTGAATGGGAGGATGCCTATTGGGGGGAGGCAATTCAGACATTGTGGGTATGAATGCATAGCCATTCTAATTAAAAGTGAATGCTTCCAAGATGTAATTATGAAAGAGTAGCCTTGCTTGTTAAGCGAATGTGTCAGGGGTGAGGGCAATGGGAGGATAATGATAGGTACAAAGTCTCAGAATTTAAACAAAAGCAGAAAAAAGGATGAAAAGAAGGAAGGGAGGGAGGGAGGAAGGAAACATGCATGTTCAAAAGGCAGATCTGGGGAAATAACATGAATCCCTGAGAGATTTGAATAATAAATAAATTGTAAAATCAGAAAGGAAAGAAGATAAACTAAGTGTGTAATTTTAGGGCAGATTAAAATGGCAGAAGAGAGGTGAGAAGCTGAATGTAGTCCAAGAAAGCACTCATATAACAGATCAACCAAGGCAGAGAGTAGATAAGATTTGGGGGAAAGGAAGAGAGACAGAAAAGGACATGGGATGAAGATTGATTAAGTCAAAATCTTTAGATATTACGGGGACTCCAAGTACTATTCCTACCACAGATAACATTGAAATCTAGTTGACAAGCAAAAGTCATTCAGTCACCCAGCCACTATTTATTGAGTACCTCCTATGTTCTGATCCCTATGCTTTATATCACCTATAAAGTGCTGAACAGAGGAAATATGATCCCTGATTTCATGGGGCTTACTGTCCATGGGAGCAATAGATGATGAAAATAAAAGTTTACACAGATTCATAAATTAATATAAATGGAGAGGCTGAATTGCCAAACATAAATTGTGGTGTTTTAAAGAAATATTTCAATATTAAAACTGGGAGTTCATGGACATGATCTCTAGAAACTAATATTAATGCATGATCTGAAATATG
The DNA here is from genome assembly GCF_949987535.1 of Balaenoptera acutorostrata. Taxonomy (NCBI): domain Eukaryota; kingdom Metazoa; phylum Chordata; class Mammalia; order Artiodactyla; family Balaenopteridae; genus Balaenoptera; species Balaenoptera acutorostrata. Next base: position 10,649,449 of record NC_080070.1, read on the forward strand.
AAGGGAGAATTAACCAAGCAATGAGAGATACTAAGAGCAGTTCAAGCATAGGAAAGAGGATGTACAAAAGCCCTGGGATGAAAAGGAGATTTGATGTATGTGGGTTGCTGAGGGAAGGCCAGTCTAGGTAGAGTACAGTGGGGAGCAGTTACAGAGGGCGTGATAGCGTTAGGTAATGTCTACTGGTTTGTACTAAGGACTTTGATTTTTTAATTGAAGTGTAGTCTCTCTACAATATTGTATAAGTTACAGGCATACAATAGAGTGACTCATAATGTTAAAGGTTATACTCGATTTATAGTTACTATAAAATCTGGCTATATTCCCTGTGTTGTGCAATATATCCTCGCAGCTTATTTTATACCCAATATTTTGTACCTCTTATTCCCCTACCCCTATGTTGCCCCTCCCCCCTTTTGATTTTTATCCTAAAGAATAAATACTCATTTTCAGTACAAGGTGAGACCAGACCAATTTTTGAAGTACATAATAAGTCAAAGAAAGAAATCAAGATGGGTTGGCTTTAAAAAATAAAAACGTGATATGTTGAATCAAGTGAATTTTTTAAAAATACAGAGATTGTAAGATCTCAAGATATACAGGCATCTTAAGGAATATGAATCTTAAGGACATTGGGCTAGAGACAACAGAGGATATTAATAAGTAAAGAACATATGTACCAAATATCAACTCAAGCTCTTCCATGTTCATGCTGAAGGTAAGAAACTTTGGATCACAAACAGGTCTTATGAAAATGGTTGAAATAGTTTGTTTAATTGGAATATTCATAAACAATGGTATAAGGCATCAGAATATCATAGATTCTGCAGCTCTACGCAGCTGTGTTACATGGTAGTACCATCTCTCATTCTCCAAGGAAAGCAAGAAGAAGTCTGTATACTCTATGATATAAAAGTGATATGACATCAGGCCACTCACCACAGGAAATTTGGAAGCATTGCCAGGAGAGCTACTGAAGGATATCTAAATGAAATGAACTCAATTCCATATTTTTTGTCTGTTAAATAAAAACTAGAATATATCTTTTTATGTTTAGCTGCTTATATTTGATTTTTTTTACATTAGCTCTAACAGTATCTGGAAACATGAATTCATCATGACCATCAAAGAAATCTTTCTTACAAATGAGAAATAATGAAAAGGGCTCTGAACTTAGAGTAGAAGACTATTTCCCAGTGCTAAATTCTTTCCTCAAAAGTACCTAAAGCATTTCATCTTATCTTCTTCAACCCTCAGGTTTTTTTCTTATGCAAAATAACTATCAATCCACATTTACCCTCCATTCTCACTGTGCATGTCAAAAGCACCAGTATTTTGTCATGATTTTGAGGGCAGGCTCTGTATTTATTTCTAGGCTCTACTACTTGGCAACTTAGATAATCTCACCGTGTCTCATTTTCTGTGTCTATAAAGTAGACTCCCTCCTGGAGTTCTTGGAATTAAATCTTTCACAATAGCATCCAGAATATACTATGGGACCAATGGATGTTATTTATTGTTTAACTAACATCTACTGAATGAGACCATACATGTAAAAGTACTTAAGATTATAAAGTGCTATTACAAAGTGCAAGCCATTATTATTTTTATTAAGTGACATTTTAATTTTCTTTTGAATTCAAAGGGCATCAATATGAAATTTAGCCTTTTATGACACCCTGAGGTTTGTGGCTAATTATGACAATTGTCAGTCAGTATTAAAAGAAATGTACCTGATTGCTTAATATATGGCAGATATGAATAGTCAAGGTTGGCAGTGCCAAATATTTTCACAGTCTACTCAGCAACCATTCTCCATCATTCTCCATCCTGTTCTGGGCCTCTGAGGCTTACCTGTATGGATTGCATCAACAGGATAACGATGCTTCTTGTTTCCAATTGAGGTCGGCCAATGAGGAGTTCTAGAATGATCAGAGAAAGGGAGGGAACATTGGTTCTTTAGTTATTTTCATTCTCTGCTGTCTCTAGTCCATATCATCAACTTGTAAACCGTGTATTACACTGATTCCTTTTCTTATGTTGGTCGTCTCTCTACCAAAGCCCCTTCTCTACTCAAGGCAGCCTACTTGATATAACTTTGTCTCCATCCCCTTGTCACTTTGGCCCTAGGAGTGGTAGCAGCTCCACTGCTGATATTCCAGGTCCCTGCACTACTGTGGCTCCCTAATGTCCCGCCCACACCTCTGTCATAAGACTCATTGTAAATAAGCCTGCCTTGAATGATCCTAATTAAATATCTTACTGGTTGGACCTTGACTAATACAGGAATCTTCAATTATCCTCAATTTTCCTCTATCAGATCTTTCATCTCAGACAATATAGACACTATGGCACCATAAAGCCCAAGCATCCCTACCGTGACAAGACCCTACAAGAGTCAGTTCTGAAGGGCTGAGGTGCTCGATTATTCATTTCATAGGCAATGCCTGTCAGAGGCTCAAACACTTCTTAGGAAGAAGCCCAAGAAACTGACTGTGTTAGTAAGTTAGCGTTATAGCTCAAAAGACTTCTTGAGAGTCTGGGGGTGGGTGGGGAACTTGAGAAGTGGAGCTGTCACCCTGCATGTAGGAGTATAAGTTGACTAATTTCTAGTTGGGCACATATATTAATGTGCCCTCATTTGTACCTCCAAGCTGGTGATGCCTACGCATATTCAAGATACTGTAACAAAATCTGGAAATTAGTATATAGAGATGAGTCTAGAACTTAATCTAAAACTGAGAATATCCTACTACAGAAACTGCATAAACAAAAGCACAGAAGCAGGAATAGATATGGCATTTGTGAGTCTGCAAAAAAGTCAGCCTAACTAGAGAATAGGTTAGATGTTTAGAAAAGAAATAATATTTAACACGTACCCTAGAACTGACCCAGTTCTTGAATGAACGTTGAAGAGTTTAGCACTGGTTAAAAAGTCAATGTGCATTACATCTATCAATCGAAGCACTCAGTGGAAATTTTTTAAAGTATCATTTAAATATTATTCTAGCAGCTTTCATCAAGAAAGTATGAAAGTTAACAAATATTGTCTGTTGGACCACAACGTAAGGTGGTGGAACTAATACTACCAGGAAAGAAAAACCATCCAAGAGATATTTTTAAATGGTTGATTATGATCAGACCTTGGTTTCTAATTTTTAAAATAAGAAAGAAAAGAAACCAGCGATCCTTGGAGAAATGGCTAATTCTAGGACTGGAGTGAAAAACATATGAGATAAGCCTAGAGCATTATAGTGGCAGAAAGCAAGAAAATGCTTAAAAAAAAAACTCACAAGGATTGAGATTTGTTAAGGGACATAGTAGCCAACTGAACGAGCAACAAAATAAAGTACTATTAGATTATTTCTCCAGGTATGACATGAATATCCGTGAGTCCACACTAATATAAGTAGAGGACTAAATAAATAAACAAATAGAGGAGAATAGGCAAATCTACTATGCAGAAAAATTCCAAATAATTTCTGTGCATACGTCCCACTCCTTGGGTGTGGACTGCTCAGAGTGATTTCCTTCCGAAGAATACAGTATGGAAAAAGAGAAATTTTACAGTGGAGGAAACCTGACAAATGTGATCAAGGTCGAAATCCACAGTGATAAATCACACTATATTCTGTGTTCTTGATATGATGTGGTTAACCTCTGTCATCTTTTCCCCCAGTTCAATCATGAGAAAAACACCAGACAAATCTCAATGGAGAGACATTGTACAAAATACCTGACCAGGACTCCTCAAAACTGCCAAAGTCATCAAAAACAAGGAAAGTCTAAGAAATGGTCAAAACCAAGAGGGGCCAATGGAGACATGATGACTAAATGTAATATGGTATTCTGGAAGTGATCCATGGAACAGAAAAAGGACGTTAGATAAAAATTAAGAGATCTGAGTACAGTATGGACTTTATTAAGGCTTTTTCAATAATGGTTCATTCATTGTAACAAGTGTATCAAACTAATGTAACATGTTAATACTAGGAGCATCGGTGTGGAGTATATGGGAAATCTTTGTTCTACCTTCACAATTTTTTTCATTTAAAAAATATTTATTTATTCATTTAAAATAACAATATAAATCCATTATATTTTAATGTAATATTTTAATAACAAAAATTATTTTTCAAAACTAAATTTAGTGAGAAGGGTGGTGTTGTTTTACATTTCACCCATCTCTCTATTTTTTTTTAATTTTTATTGGAGTATAGTTGATTTACAATGTTGTGTTAGTTTCAGGTGTACAGCAAAGTGAATCTGTTATACATATATATATATACACGCTTTTTTAGATTCTTTTCCCATATAGGTCATTCCAGAGTATTGAGTAGAGTTCCCTACGCTACACAATAGGTCTTTATTAGTTATCATTTTTATATATAGCAGTGCATATATGTCAATCCCAATCTTCCAATTTATCCCTCCCCTCCTTACCCCTGGTAACCATAGTTTATTTTCTACATCTGAAATTCTACTTCTGTTTTGTAAATAAGTTCATTTGTACCATTTTTTTAGATTCCACATATAAGCAATATCATATTTTTCTTTCTGTGTCTGACCTACTTCACTCAGTATGACAATCTCTAGGTCCATCCATATCACTACAAATGCCCTTATTTCACTCTTTTCTATGGAGAACAGTTTGGAGGTTCCTTAAAAAACTAAAAATAGAGCTACCATATGATCTAGCAATCCCACTCCTGGGCATATATCCTGAGAAAACCATAATTTGAAAAGATACATGCACCCCAATGTTCATTGCACTATTTACAATAGCCAGAACATGGAAGCAACCCAAATATCTTCACAAATTTTTATGTAAATCTAAAACTGATCTAAAATTAAAAGTTTATTTTTTTAAAGCAGCCCTATGTGAATATAAGTAAAATGTCTTATGTATTAGAAACACTTATAATGTAAATGAAAAAAGGGGATGAATTCTTGTCCATACTCACAATCTATCCTCATACTCTACCCTATCCTTATAATGCAGTGCTTTCATTTCTATTATTTGTATAAATTATATTAGAGTAATATTTTTAAAGGAATGAATAAGAGCATTGAGCAGTCAGTCAAAAAAAAAAAGAGTGATTAGGTAAAACAGTGATTCTCAGCTGGGAGATTATGGAAATGGGAAAAGTTATGCAATGAAGAAAAAGCCTTTTTCCACTTGTGAGTGTATGAGATGTCTGAACAGTGCGTGTGTGTGTGTGTGTGTGTGTCTTTTAAGAAGCATAATAGATATTGTGGAATAATTTTACATTTGAGTAAAAAGTTGATTTTTTAAAATTCAAAGTACATAAATAGAACTCAAAATTCTCTTGACTGATGAGAACTAGACCAAAAATATATTACATTTTGTGCATATTAGTTATTCTCAACTCAAGGAGAGAGTGTTTCATTATGTTTAAAGAAAGGGGACAAAAGAGAAAGCTTGAGAATCATTAAGCTGTAGCAAATGCAAACCAATCATAAATTCAAGATTTTAAGCTCTATGTCAGAGACAAGAGTGATGACACTGATACACCCAGAAAATTAGAACTGAGATCATTTCAGTAAAGGGAAGACTAGCAAAATTACTAAAAAAAAAAAAGAAAAAAAATTTGGAGAGGGAGTGGGGGCTATATTTTGAGAAACCAGTAATCAAATGGAAATAGAAAAATTGTAAAATAAGATGTTTCAGGTCTGTTAATTATGAGCTTAAAGATAAGAGTTGACTCTCCTTCAGAGGAAAGACAGAAGAAGAGCTAAGGGCAGAGGAGTCATAAGAAGAAAAGTTGAAATTATAAAGTAATGACACCAGTTACATAGGTGTCACATCAAAGTTTCCTGCTCTATTTGGGAGTTACCTAATGGGAGGCCATTGAAGTGAAACAAAGAGAGGGTTTTTAAAAGAGGTTGAACAAAATAATCAAAAGAAGCAGGGGTAAAGGAGGATGACTTGAGTAAGAAGAGACTTGAATTAAGCATTTGGAAACCTAAGAATAGCTAAGCTGTAACCTCTCTGAGTTCAAGGACTTTGTCTTGTTCATTATGGCTTGTAGCATTTGGCACAGTGCTTGTCACATAGTAGGTGCTCATTAAGTATTTGAGTGAATAAACAATTATAGTGGAGCACATAGGAGCAAAACTAGCCTGCAGAGAGCTCAGAAGAAAGGATGTGTTAGGAAACAGACAATAAGGTTGTTACAGTAATGTGATATTGTAGATGAGAAAGAGCAGAGAGTTAATTGAAGGGAAAGAGAAGAAAGAAGGTAAAGAACAAAACAGAGCAGGATAAACAATGATGCAAGAAGGGAAAAATAGATATTGTTGTTGAGCTGTTATTGCCACTCTTTTATAGTAAGTAGTTAGTGGCAACTGGGTTTGCCCACGAGTTCTGGTGACATACAATGACGTGGTGGTATTGAAACGTCCTCAGAGTGTTCCAGGTCAGTGAGTATTCATGTTGAAACTATCTTAGTGCTCTACCATTATTTGTTATGAAAGGAAAACAAATAGGAGAAAAATTAATGGCTAATTATTCTTAATTACCTCCAACTAAGTAAATTATACCTACAATATAAATTCAATGTGGGGTACCCTAGCTCTCAAAGGACACCCAGAAAGAGTCCTGTTTTCCCTTGAGAACAGAAAAATAGATACAACAAAGACCCTGTTCCGTATCCCCACAAAAAACCCATCATGTTCCTTCTCATTTTCTGAAGGCATTGAACTCAAATTAAGTGGGTACTGATGGAGAAAATGTCTATTTCTGGCACTTTAGATTTAATGAGCAACCTTCTGTAAAGTGCCCCATATGTTAGGACTATTTCAAGTAGCTTTAAACAAAAGGAGAGATTCTATATTGTATGCATTTCCTCTATAAGAGAAAAAGAAGAAGAGTATTACGAGATAAGATTAGAGAGGACGTCAAGTTCAAGGTGCATGAGGTGAGAGAGGAGGGCATGGGACCTGGGTGAAGGACTAGGTTTATTAGATGTCAAAATTGCATAAAGCTTGCTCTATCCTCTCCTCCTGAATGTTTTCACAAAGTGCATCTTTAATACAGTCCAGTAATTTTTGTAAAAGAAAGAAAATCTGATTTGTCATTGGAAATTCTGATGTATTTTAAGAAGATATTATTTTCATTCAGTAATTCACCCTACTAAGACCCTTTTCTAATTTTGTTTCTCCTCTCCTCTATAAGTGCTTTTATTTATGATCTTTTATTAATGGCATGGTACTTTAACATCAATAACCATTAAGCATAAAGAAAATGTGGATGTTTGATCAAAATGATTTCCAAAAGTTTTCAAGTGTTTTGCCATTAAGTTTCAAGTCTCTGAATACTTAAAATGGAGTTATTTAGGCTATGTTGAGGAAAAAAATTTCCAGAGGTGAAAAAAATTGCAAAAGAGATTTAAATAGAAGCAATAAGCCTCTTGAAGGGATTAGCAAGAAATAGAATCACATTTACAAACAAAAATGGTTGCCTCCTAATAAAATGATTCTGTTCACCCAGGTCTAAAAAGACAACATTCCCATTCAAAAGATCATTGCTTTGCAAGATATTTAAAGCAAGAACATGACCATGGTACAATACAAATAATAAAGTTAGGAATTAGTGTTTGGGTGTAATGTTGTCATTTATATTCTATAACACAGAACATTTAATAAATTAACTGTCAGCTCTGAATTCCTTACAGTTATTTGTTCTACAAGGTTTATTCTGTGGTTGCCTTCTTTTGGGAATTGTTAAGTCAACTGACATGTAGAAAAATACGTAATAAAGGGTGTATGTCCTTCTAAACTCCTAGTTCTGTGTTGACACTAGATATTTTGTATTCTTTCACACAGTAAAAGTGTAATTTACTAAGTTCTACTTTACACCAGGCACACTAGCTGTACTTGGGGTATATGCATTGGGATATATGCATTGGGATAGCTTGTTATGTCGTAATGTTTCCTAATAAAAGCCTGCCACTTCTTAGTTAAACCCCTTTGGAAGGAGCCAAGAAAGTCCCATTTTGTATGGTACACTTTTGAATAGTGAACACAGCTCTGGTGAAGTTTCCATGTGTTAAAAAGTTGATACACACTAGTATATATAAAATAGATAACTAATAAGAACCTACTGTATAGCACAGGGAACTCTACTCAATAGTCTGTAATGGCCTATATGGAAAAAGAATCTAAAAAAGAGTGGATATATGCATATGTATAACTGATTCACTTTGCTGTGCACCTGAAACTAAAAGGTACTTCCAAAAGTACTTCACTCAAACTCAGGGAGTGATAGAGCTCAAGACACTATAACTCATTATTTCATGGCGACTCCCTGCTGTAACCGTCAAAAACACTACATTCATCAGCTTTAATGATCTCTCACTAGTCCTTACTAGGGATCTCTCTGGAATGTTCTACCTTTAGCTTCTGGCTTTTCATAATATTAATTTTTTTCACTTCTTTTGTTTTTGTATTCCTATTAGTTTTGAGATATTTCACTTTATTGTACTGTACTATATTCTGTACTATATTCATCTTTTCATTGTTTCTGGATCTTAATGTCAATGTATACTATTTTGGAAGTTTATGACTGCTCATTTGGGGGCTATTTTTATTTACGTACTTAAAGCGATTCTCTACATTTGATGAACTGATATCATAGTAGAGAGAATGTATTGTGAAGTGCTGTATGAATATTCCATCTCCAAATCCCTTTTCCTAATGCATTATTAAGTGCACAAGTTGACACTTTTCTTAATGTTTGAAAAATGAAACATGAACAATATTTCAGAAGTAACATTGTTACTAACTTCCAATACTAAAGGAAGGAAAACAAAGAATTCAAGGACAGCTGAAAACACACAGGGCAAACAGAAGTGCTGCCCATTCAAAGAAGTGCTGTCTACGGTTGCCAGAATTAGAAGAAAAATAGACAAGAAGAAGATTTTTCTTTTCTTATACCTGCTGACAAAAGTGCATGGATTTTCAAGTTTTGCAGGGACGGATAATTCAATGTGCCATGAATTCAAGGAAACAATGAAGAGCAATACATAGCAGTGGCAAGGAAAACTACCTGGCCCAATTTCCTGCCTTAGAAAGAATGACAAAAATAAGAGAAGCAAAGTTTGTATTTGTCACTTTCCTAATATACAGCATATTGTCCCTTTCCTATGGGGTGTATTTTTGTATTCTTGCACACATTAAGGACAACTTGTTTACAAGGACGAAATAGAGACACAGATGCAGAGGACAAACGTATGGACACCAAGGGGGGAAAGGGGGGGCTGTGCTGGTGGAGGGATGACTTGGGAGATTGGGATTGACATGTATACACTAATATGCATAAAATAGATAACTAATAAGAACCTGCTGTATAAAAAATAAATAAATAAATAAATAAAATGGGAATAACTTGCAAAAAAAAAAAAAAAAAAGGGACAACTTGGTGTTAAATCTAGTTGTATGGAAGCAATGACTAAGATTGCTTGAGCAGGATACTTCCAAATAAAACAAGAGGCTGTCCTGAGAGCTCCAGACACCTAAATAAGGCTGCAGAGGAGGTATTGTATCAAGCAGGAGACAAATTTGGTTTAGTTTGATCTGACGGAGAGCTTCTCAGGAGTATGCTAATAAGGAAATTTTTGTCAGAAAGCATTTATTCTCATAAAAGTTATTGTCATGACAGCTGTTAACAGCATTAGCAACACCAATAAAATTAAGATGCTCTCCTCCTTATGTTTAAAAGCTGAAAAAATCTGCCTACCTGAGTTGGACTCATAAGAATACCAAAAAACTGCAGTAAGCTACTCTTGGGCAATAAGCAAAAATGATATGATACAAATCATTTTCAGAGGCTTTACTGCTAAGTACCTATTACAGCTAGAAATAGAGCATTAAGAAGCAATAGACCATGTTGCACTGGCCCATTTATGCTGTATACACATTGTGTATTCATTGTTTGTATAGGAGTAACCCACCAGCATGCATCTAGCTAGAACTGCCGCATAAAGGCATGGACTGTTTGAAGGGGTTATGGAACATGAACGGGGTTGTGGGGCTGGCAGGGGTCGTAAGAGCCATAAAAGCAGGCTTGAGACCAGAAATCCAAGTAAAACAGAATGTTCTACCCATACTTCCCTCCCTTATTCCTGAAAATCATTAAAGCATTTCAAGGAGCATAGAAAGCCAGCTCATGGGAGAGACTGCCCCAAGAGAATTCCCCAAAACACAATAGCTTCCCTGACTCACAAGACATCAGCTCTGTTTGATTCTGGCAGAAGAGTACGGGTGGGTCAGAGAAACATGCCTCATTGTGGTCAATGCTTTCAATGTCCTTTCTTTGTTTTAATCTTAATTTTTTTACAGCTTTATTGAGATGTAATTGATATACAACAACCTGTACCTACTCCAAGTATACATATGGATACATGATAACAAACACATACACCACTCCAAAGAATTTCCTTGGGTCCCTTTGTAATCCTTTTCCTACATCCCCCGCCCATCCCCCAGTCCCCTGTCACCAGGCAAACACTGATTTGCTTCCTGTCGCTATGGATTTATTTACCTTTTCTAAAATTTTGCATGAATTGAATTGATGTGAATTGAATAATGCAGCATGTTCACTCCTCTGGCTTCTTTCACTTACCATAATTATTTTTCACGTGTCAGTGGTTTGTGGGTATCAACAGTTGACTCAGCAGAATTTTGTTCAACCTAATTCTTTCGAGTGAATCAAGAGTTTATTCCCATCTATTGCTAAGTTGAGACCTCAGAGCCCAAACATAAGTGGTGTTCAGTCAGAGGCTTCGACTTTAATTAAAGGTGATTTGTGTAACGTTTGATGCTTTCTTATTTCCATCACACAATGATAAGTAATATCAATAAAATCATTTTTCCTCCTACCTGCTAGATGTCTCATCATTTACTGGCTCAGCTGCAAGTGTATGCTTTCCTGTGCAATGATCATCTCATAGCAGAGAACAAAGATTACCAGACCCCAATAGACTAAATTCACAGAGAATTTGCCCTCAGGCACAGTAACATTGCTAAGTGCACAGATCCTCAACTGTACACTGCTTGTACCAAAACCCTTCTTCACTACGTAATAGTCATGCAACCCTTAAGAAGTATGCCCCGTATTGTGCCTCTGTTAATCTATTTTACAGATGAAGGAACAAATTTTTGTGAAGACAAAATGAGTCAATATATATGAAGCAGTTAGAACAGCGCCTGATACACAGTGAGCATCACGCAAGTGTGAGCTGTTGTTGGAAGTGGGAGTTGGGTTGCTGTTGATGGAATTCTTTTTGGGAGTTGGGATGTTGTTGATGGAATTCTTTTTAACAGGTGACACATACTCCTGACCCACATCAATGTTAATGAAGCAGAAATAGTTTTTAGCCTTACTTTTTTGATTTCTTGTTCCTATTTGGAAAAAGATGAAAGGTAATGAGAAAAAGGAAAAGTGTGACAACCAAGTCCCCTTAGATAACTTATTGGTTCTTCTCCTCTGCTTCTCTTTTTGAATATTGAATACTGGCAACCAAAGCATCATAGCACATCCTATGGTTGACCCACTTTCCTCTTACAGTTGTAAGTCAGCCTTCCACAACTGCTCCCCATCTAGGATTAGGAATTCTAGTGTGGGTATCAACTTGCTACCACATCGAGAAAAAGGTGGTATCTGTGAGCACCAGAGGGAGCCCTTGTTATGAAGTGCTCTGTACTTCCAATTTTGCATCACAGATCTAAAGCAAAAGCTAAAATAAAAATCCATGTTATTGGCCATATTCAGAAAGTCCTATCTTCATTTGGAATTAACTGCTGAGAGTCTATCAGTCATAATGTTTAAAATAATATCAGGAAAGTGAGATGTTAGATTTCCATGCAATTTATCAAGTTTTTTGTTTGTTTGTTTTTTATTTTTTACAGTAGGTCTTTGCTGGTTATCTATTTTAAATATAGCAGTGTGTACATGTCAATCCCAAACTCCCAGTCTATTGTGCCCCCCGACCCTTCCCCCCTGATAACCATAAGTACATTCTCTAAGTCTGTGAGTCTGTCTCTGTTTTGTAAATAAGTTCATTTGTATCTTTTTTTTTTAGATTCCACATATAAGCAATATCATATGATATTTGTCTTTCTCTTTCTGACTTCCTTCACTTAGTATGATAATCTGACCCCAGCCACTGGCTAGGATAGAACACCAAGGTCTTGCTCTGGGAAAAGGAAGCTGGCAAGAATGAAGAGAATGACCAGGGTCCCACCCAAGTAGACCCCAGTTCCATGAAAACTGTAGGAAATTCGTAGGAAAGTGGGCAAAACTCAGTGACGTCTCCTATGAAGCAGCATTAGGAAAAGGGACTGCTTCAAAGGTAGATTCATTTCTACCCCTCAGAATACACAGATATGACTCTGCATACTATCTTTCACTGGTTTGTCCACCCACAGCCTTCAATAAACACAAATACAAAGTGCATTTCTAAGCTCCATAAGCATCACTAGAAACTTTTAAAAAGTGAGACTTCCTGCCTTCAGGAGCCTCACTGTTTATTTGTACAAAAACTTAATAGATTTTAAATTTCTTATTAAAAATAAAAGAATACTTTAAGAAAACAAGCAATTATATTCGCTTTACAGCAGTTATTTAATATCGAAATATATCATCATAATTAGCAATAATTGGAATTGATTTTTAGGTAAATTAACTATAATAGAGTTATTTAAATGGGGTGAAATTTCCTTTATTAAGAAAAGTTAGTTCAAAAATAAGTAAATTTGCATTTCTCTAATGATTAGTGAAGTTGAGCATCCTTTCATGTGTTTGTTGGTAATCTGTATATCTTCTTTGGAGAAATGTCTATTTAGGTCTTCTGCCTATTTTTGGAATGGGTTGTTTGTTTTTGTGATATTGAGCTGCATGAGCTGCTTGTAAATTTTGGAGATTAATCCTTTGTCTGTTGATACGTTTGTAAATATTTTCTCCCATTCTGAGGGTTGTCTTTTCATCTTGTTTATGGTTTCCTTTGCTGTGCAAAAGCTTTTGTTTCATTAGGTCCCATTTGTTTATTTTTGTTTTTATTTCCATTTCTCTAGGAGGTGGGTCAAAAAGGATATTGCTGTGATTTATGTCATAGAGTGTTCCGCCTATGTTTTCCTCTATAAAAAGAAATGAAATTGAGTTATTTGTAGTGAGGTGGATGGACCTAGAGTCTGTCATACAGAGTGAAGTAAGTCAGAAAGAGAAAAACAAATACCGTATGCTAACACATATATATGGAATCTAAAAAAAAAAAAAAAAGGTCTGAAGAACCTAGGGGCAGGACAGGAATAAAGATGCAGACGTAGAGAATGGACTTGAGGACATGGGGAGGGGGAAGGGTAAGATGGGAAGAAGTGAGAGAGTGGCATGGACTTATATATACTACCAAATGTAAAATAGATGGCTAGTGGGAAGCAGCCGCATAGCACAGCTCGGTGTTTTGTGACCACCTAGAGGGGTGGGATAGGGAGGATGGGAGGGAGACGCTAGAGGGAGGAGACATGGGGATATATGTATATGTAGAGCTGATTCATTTTGTTACAAAGCAGAAATTAACACACCATTGTAAAGCAATTATACTCCAGTAAAGATGTTAAAAAAAAAAAAAAAAAAGTAAAGAGGCCTAACTTAAAATCTCTTCATTTTTTAACGTAGAATGAAACTATTATTTCAGCCATTTGGCCTTCTTTAGTATAAAGTTCATTAGCATGTAATAGTTTAGTTTGGCCGTATAAAGAAAGTTAAGAAAGTATATTCCTGTAGATTCTACTTTTTGTAAACCCTACAAATGGTTTAAGTATTGCCACAAGCAGAATTCGTTTGCATCATTTGAACTGGCTGTATCACTGGCTGAAGCCCACTGTAGCCCAATATGTAAAACTAGAAGAAAAATAATTTAATTGTAACAAGTCTCCTAAAGCCAGCAATTGAGGAGCAGATTATGTAAAGGTAATTTGCTTATTCAGTTTAAAACCTTATATAAGTCATACGAGTATACTACTAAAAAGAGTGGTAGATTTCAGAGGATAGCACTTCATCTTCTTAAATGCCTAAAGAACTTTAAAGGACTCTCATTATTTCATAATCAGAAAGTCTAAAACTTGCACTCTAAAATTGTTTCTGAACAATATGTCAAGAGCACATTTGTCAAAAATATCCTGTTGTAGATAGTCAGGCATTTTGGAATGCAAGACGGTCATCCTAGTTTTAAAAGGGGGCAGGGATTACTGAGATGACATATAATGTACAGTATATTTTTGATGAAGCTTTTTGAGAGTCTAGAATATGCTCTCACTTACTGGTAGGATTAAAAATATAACTTTACACAAGGGGGAAAAAAACCTTAAGTGCTATTAAGGGAAACTATATGGTGTGCTGTGCATTTATCCAGAATCAGTACAATTTTTCTTTCATGCCTGTGACATTGGTCATTAATCTTTGCAAGCAGCCAAGTGGAAATCTGAGGTGTCATCCACGCATAGCATTATATTCGTAGACTACTAGTAGCACATTTTAAAGTTCAGCTTACTGAATCATTGAGCAACTTACTTTCTCTAAAAGAAGTTTCCTTTGATCCATACCTGTCAAAGTGGCAATGATCAGAGATTTTTACTGAATTACTTTTAGCATCATCATTTTTCAAAGCAAGAAAGCATACTTTGATTGTGGTTGAAAATACCTTGAAGGGCATTAAATTTGCAGAGAAATGGCATCTTAAGTGTAATCGGAGTTTTAGCAAATCAAGATCCAGCTTCTTTCTTGGGAATCAATGTCACTTCTTAATTTAGGATTTTAGCTGGCACTGATCAGGAACCACTAAGAAGGTCTCAAGAATTACATCAATTTCATGATAGCTGAATACTGCCAAACACATCCCACTTCAGGTTAGAGGTCAAGGTGATTGCAGAAGAGTTATCTTAGGTACACATAGTTTATATATGTCTTAATTATTATTAAAAATAAACTGAAGATATTCAGAAGACCTAGACATAAACCTGGTCTCATCTCTTGCTGGCTGTGTGACCTTGGACCAAGAACATGCCTCTCATAATATTCATCTAGAAAATAACAATATGGCTTGCTCTACCTAACATACTAAATGCCTATAAAGTTCAACTGAAATTACACATGTAAGTGTGACATTCTGATCTTACATGCTATGCAAGAGAAGACTTGATTATCATCTGGCTACATTTTTGCCTCTTTACCTTTCAAGTGTCACCTTCCCATAGCATTTCAAGATAAGATGGTCTGTTCCACACTCACTCCTAAACTAGTTCACACACCTACCCCTGACTCCTAAGTGTGACTCTCTGTCTTAGGCTACATTGCATGCCTGGTCTCACCCTAGGATTCTTCCATAAGGTGATACTCCCGCCAAAGTGGGCCCAGGGGAGGGGCTGCACTTCTCTCCACTTCCCTGCCCTTAGTTTTTCATGTGACTGATGCAAGGCTGTTGTGTCAGTAGATTAAGAAAGGTTAGGCTTCTTGGAGGAGAAAGTACAACACACTGTGGCAGAGGGAATGAATTTTAAAACCATACAAGGTACCTCAGTTCTTACAAGTTTATCACAGGAACACCCACTTAGAATTTTCCTTCAGGCTAGACATCCATGGATTTACCAGATAATGACCCTGCATCCTTCTCTCTTCCTCTAACCTACAAGTTTCAAATTCCTATTCCTCTCCTTGCCACTCACCCCAAAGTAGTCTATAAGCCTCCCTATGCATAATCCTTCCTGAAATAAAGATAAGTATTAAGGAAAATAATGTCACTCTGTTCCATTTCTATGTCCTTACCAATAAATCAATTTTTAAAATTATTTTTAAACAGGTGTTAGATGTGTATGTGTATTTGTTTTGGTGGTGGTTGTTTTATAATTATTAACGTTCTAGGTAGAATTGTCACACCCAAGAAGAGTGAGAAACTAATTATATTTACAAATGTTGATGCAAAAATACTAAATAAAATCTTTCTGAACAAAAATCAGCAGTATGTTAAAAGAATAAAGTCATGAATATTTGGAGTTTATTCTCATATTGGAAAGTGAGTCAATATTAAGAAATGTAAAGCTATTATTCTCCTTACTAATAGAGCTAACACAAAATTATATGATTATACTTAAAGGTACTGGAAAGGTATTTGACAAAATTGAAAACCCATTCTACAGAAATCATTCAATTATATAGGAAAAACCAACTTTAAAATTATGAATATATTTATGTATAATTTCATATATAAATAGGATTATATATATGATATATATGCATATATATGAAATACTAGAGGCATTTCCATCAAAAATAGGGGAAAGTTTAAAAAAATTATTGCTATTATCTATACTATTTAACATTTCACTATAGGTGTAAGCCAATATAGTTAGAAATAAAAAATTAGTTAAAAACTTCTAGTTTTAGAAGATATGACCATAACCTGGCAAAGGCAAGAATATATTGAAAGATTATTACAAAAAAAAAAAAAAAAACACTGTAAGGAAGTTTTAAAAAGGCACAAAAAGAGAAGATTGTTTTTATAGTAGCAATCAAAAATATAAAATATATAGGAACAAACTTAACAAGAAATATGTAAACCATACATGAGGAAATTTTTTAAACACCACTAAAAATTCAAAAAATCCCTTGAACAAATGGAAACCATACAATTGTCTTAGGCAGGAAGCCAATAACACATCATTCTTACCAAGGTCATTTATAAAACTTAAAACAAATAAATATACTAATATGTATTTATTGTTATAGAGAAAGGGTATCTTATTCCAGACTTCACTGGGGAAAATTAAAAAGTAAAATTTCAATCAGTAAATTAAAAAATATAATAATGATGATGGGAAACAGCCACATCAGATATTAAAACATGATAAGTTCTCAAAACTAAAAAGTAGAATACCACATGTCACTATAATTACAACAAATAGAAGAAAATTTACAAAACCAGAAATAGGGTATCAAAATGGTAGAGTAGGAAGACCTTTAGCTCAATTCCTCCCACAAACACAATAAAACTACAACTATATATATATGTTCTACATATACATATATACAACAACTCTCTTGAGATGGACTTGAGGAATAACAGAATGACTCTTCTAAAACTAAGGACATAAAGAAAAGAACACACCAAAATGTGTAGAAGGGGAAGAGAAGTGATCTAGTTAGGTCCTCCCTTAGGAGCAAGGGGTTTGAACCCCACATTGGGTACTCCAGACCTGGAGCCCAGTACTGGAAAGATAAGTCCCCTTAAATGGTTTTGGAAACAGGCAGGGCTTATGACCAGGAGAGCCAGAGAACTATAGAGAACTGAGATTTTGCTCATAAAAGGCACACAAACAGACTTACTCTCTCCAAGTCCCAGAGAAGAGGCAACAGATTAAAAAACAGCAGGCACTCTAGCCAGCCTCCTGAGATCATCTCAGCACCCCAGCCCACACCAGGCTCCAGCTCCATCCTTACTCCCCACCAAGCTGGCAGCCCTCAGTGCATCAGGGGAGAAGCCCCAGACCACTCTGGGCTCTAGCTCTAGTCCCCTGCTCCAGACAGCCTAGCCAAGGTGGTGGCCACCACTCCTGGCACTCCAGGAGAAGCCCCAGCCCATGCCAGACTTTGAATCCAGCCCATCCTACCAAGGTGACAACCCAACGTGACCTGGAAAAAGCCCCAGCTTGCAGTTACTTCAGCTCCAGCCCTCCCACCAAAGCCACTGGGCACAGCCTGCATAGGGACACTCCTACACAAAGACACAACTTTAAGACCAGGGTAAGTAACTATTTTGCCTAATTTCATAAAGACAGAGAAAGTTAAACAAAGTGAGAAGATAGAGGAAAATGTTTCAAACAAAAGAACAAGACAAACCCCGGAGTGGGGAAAGAAAAAATGAAACAGAGATAAGTGGGTTACTTGATAAAGCATTCAAAGTAATGGTCATAAATATGCTTACTGAATTCAGGAGAAGAATGAAATAACACAGTGAGAACTTCAACAAAAATTGGAAAATATAAAAGAAATGAATCAGAGCTGAAGAGCATAATAACTGAAATTTTAAAAATGCATTAGAGGAAATCAACAGCACATGATTAGGTTATAAAGAATGCATAAGTAACTTGGAAGACAGAATAGTGAAAATGACCCAATGAGAACAGTAAAAAAGATTTTAAGAAAATGATGATAGTTTAAGAGACCTCTGAGATGACATCAAGCATACTAACATTTGCATAATTGGGGTCCCAGAAGAAGAAGAGAGAGAAAGGGGCAGAAAACGTATTTCATGAAATAATGATTGAAAACTTCCCTAACCTGAGGAAGGAAACATATATCCAGGTCCAGGAAGCACAGACAGACAGACTCAAATAAGATGAACCCAAAGAGAGCCATATCTAGACATATCATAATTAAAATGGCAAATTTTAAAGCTAAAGAGAGAATTTTAAAGGCATCAAGAGAAAAAACAGAGTCACATACAAAGGAACCCCCATAAGGTTATCAGCTGACTTTTCAGAAGAAACTTTGCAGGTAAGAAGGGAGTAAAATGATATATTTAAAGTGATAAAAGGAAAAAACCTGCATCCATGGATACTTTACATGACAAGGTTATCACTCAGAATTGAAGGAGAGAGAAAGAATTCCTCAGACAAGCAAAACAAAAAGAGTTCATCAGCACTAAACCAGCCTTACAAAGAAATGTTAAAGGGTCTTCTCTAAGTGAAAATGAAAAGGCCATAATAAGAAATAAGAAAATATATGAAGGGAAAAAAAAACTCACTGGTAAAGGCAAATATATAGTAAATGCATTAGATCAATCACTTAAAAGCTAGTATAAAGGTTAAAAGACAAAAGTCATGAAATCAAATATATCTACAAAAGTAGTTAAGAAATACACATGTAGATGTAAAATATGATATCAAAAGAATAAAGTGTGACAAGGGACATAAAAGATGTAGAGCTTTTAGAATGTGTTTGAACTTAAATGACTATCAGTTTATCAATAAACCAAAAACCTGCAATAGATAAACAAACCAAAAAAAAAAAAAACAAGAGAAAGAAACTCAAACATAACAAAAAAGAAAATCAAACCACAGGGACGAGACTTAAAAGGAGAAAAGAGCAGTGAAGAACTACAAAACAACCAGAAAATAAGTAACAAAATGGCAGTAAGTACATAGCTATCAGTAATCACTTAAACGTAAATGGATTAAATATAGGATGGCTTAATGGATAAAAAAAGACCCATCTATGTGCTGCCTATAAGAGACTCATTTCAGAGCTAAAGACACACACAGACTGAAAGTGAAGGGATGGAAAAAGATATTCCATGCAAATGGAAACAGTAGGAAAGATGGAGTAGCAATACTCGTACCAGATAAAATAGACTTTAAACAAAGTCTATAAAAAAAGATGAAGAAGGGCATTACATAACAATAAGGGGTCAATCCAAGAAGAGGTTGTAACATTCATAAACATGTGTCTACCTAACAGAGGAGTAACTAAATATATAAAGCAAATAATAACAGATATAAAGGGAGAAATTGACAGTAATACAGTAACAGTAGGAGACTTTAATACTCCACTTACATCAAAGGATAGATTATCCAGACAGAATATTAATATGGAAACAGTGCCCATAAATGACACATTAACCAGCTAGACTTAATAAATATCTACAAAAATTTCCATCCCAAAACAATAGAACACACATTTTTTTCAAGTACACATGGAACATGATCAAGGATAGATCACATACTAGGCCACAAAACAAGTTTGAATAAATTTAAGAATACTAAAATCATATCAAGCATTATTTCCAAACACAATGGTATGAAACTAGAAGTTAATTACAGGAAGAAAACAGAAAAAAAAACCAAAAACAAAAACACATGGAGACTAAATAACGAGCTACTAAAAACCAATGGCTCAATGAAAAAATCAAAGAGGAAATCAAAAAACACCTTGAAACAAATGGAGATAGAAACACAACTTTCCAAAACCTGTCAGATGCCACAAAAGCAGTTCTTAGAGGGAAGTTTATAGCAGTACAGACCTACCACAAGAAACAAGAAAAATCTCAAAGAAACAACCTAACTTTACACCTAAAGGAATTAGAAAAAGACCAAAGCCCAAAGTTAGTAGAAGGAAGGAAATAATAAAGATAAGAGTGGGAATAAGTGCACAACATTGTAAATCAGCTATACTTCAATTAAAAAGGAGTGGAAATAAATGAAATAGAGATCAAAAAACACCAGAAAAGATCAATAAAACTAAGAGAAGTTTTTTTGAAAAGATAAACAGAATTGATAAAACTTTAGCCAGACACATCAATAAAAAATGAGAGAGGGCCCCAATAAATAAAATTTAAATGAAAGAGGAGAAGTTACAACTGATATCACAGAAATACAAATAATCATAAAATAATACTACAAACAATTACATGCCACCAAATTGGACAACCTAGAAGAAATGGATAAATTCCTAGAAACACAATCTTGCAAGACTGAGTCAGGAAGAAATAGAAAATCTGAACAGCCTGATTACAAGTAATGAAATTGAATCAATAGTCAAAAAACTCCCTGCAAACAAGCATCCAGGACAAAATGGCTTCACAGGGGAATTCTACCAAATGTTTAAATAAAAGTATATGCCTATCCTTTTCAAACTAATCCAAACAACTGAAGACAGAATGCTTCCAGACTCATTCTATGAGGCCAGCATTACCCTGATACCAAAACCAAAGACATTACAAAAAAAAAAAAAAGGAAAAACAAAAGGAAGGAAGGAAGGAAGGAAGGAAGAAAGGAAGGAAGGAAGAAAATTACAGGCCAATATCCCTGATGAACATAGATGTAAAAAACCTCAACAAAATATTAACAAACTAAATTCAACAATTCATTAAAAGTATCATATATCATGATCAAGTGGGATTTAATCCAAGGAGGCAGGATGGTTCAATATCTGCAGATCAATCAACATGATACACCACCTTAAAAAATAAAGGATAAAAATCACATGATCATCTCAAAAATTGCAGAAAAAGCATTTGACAAAAGTCAAAGCCCATTCATGATAAAAACTCTCAACAAAGTTGGTATAGAGGGAACATATCTCAACATTAAAAAGGCTAGTTATGACAAACACACAGCTAAGATCATACTCAACAGTGAAAAGCTGAAAACTTTTCCTCTAAGATCAGGAACAAGGCAAAGATGCCCACTCTCACCACTTTTACTCAACATAGTAGTAAAAGTCTTGGCCACAGCAATCAAACAAGAAAAAGAAATAATGGCATCCAAATTGAAAGGGAAAAAATAAAACTTTCACTATTTGCAGATGACATGATACTATATATAGAAAACCAAAAGACTCTACCAAAAAACTGTTAGAACTTATAAATGAATTCAGCGAAGTTGCAGGACACTAACAATGAATATCAGAAAGAGAATCAAGAAAAAATCCTGTTTATAATCACATCAGAAAGAATAAAATGTCTAGGAATAAATTTAGCCAAGGAGGTGAAAGACCTGTACTCTGAAAACTATAAGACATTGATGAAAAATCGTGAAGAAAATAAATAAATAGAAAGATATTCCATATCCATGAATTGAAAGAATTACATTGTTATAATGTCCATACTACTCAAAGCAATCTACAGATTCAATGTAACCCCTATCAAAATACCCATGGCATTTTTGACAGAACTAGAACAAATAACCTAAAATTTGTATAGAACCACAGAAGACCCTGAATAGCCAATCTTGAGAAAGAAGTACAAACTTGGAGGCAGCATGCTCCCTGACTTCAAACTAATACAAAGCTACAGTAATAAAAACAGTATGGTACTGGCAATAAAGCATGTGCATAGATCAATGGAACGGAATAGAGATCCCACAAACAAACCTATGTACGCATGGTCAATTAATCTCTGCCAAAGGGGCCAAGAATATACAATGGGGAAAAAGATAGTCTCTTCAATATGTGGTGTTGGGAAAACTGGACAACTACATGTAGAAGAATCAAACTGGACTAGTTTCTCATAACACATGCAAAAATAAACTCTAAATGGATTAAAGACCTAAAACCATAAAACACCTAGAAGAAAATGTAAGTAATATAATCTTTGAAATCAGTCTTAGCGATATTTTTTTGGATCTGTCTCCTCAGGTAAGGGCAGCAAAAGCAAAAATAAACAAATGGTATCACATCAAACTAAAAAGCTTTGCATACTGTAGGAAACCATCAAAAAACAAAAAAGCAACCTATTATTGGGAGAAGATATTTACAAATGATATGTCCAATAAGGGATTAATATACAAATTATGTTAAGAATTCACATAACTCAATATCAGAAAAACCACATAATCCTATTAAAAAATGAGCAGAGGACCAGAATAGGCATTTTTTTTCCCAAAGAAAGCATACCAATGACCAACAGGCACAGGAAAATATGCTCCACATCACTAATCATCAGGGAAATGCAAACCAAAACTACAATGAGGTATCACCTCACACTTGTCAGAACCACTGTCATCAAAAAGACCAGAAAACACAAGTATTGGTGAGGATGTGGTGAAAAGGTAACCCCCATATACTATTGGTGGGAATGTAAATTTGTGCAGCCACTAGAGAAAACAGTATGGAGTTTCCTCAAAAAGTTAAAAATAGAACTACCATACAATCCAGCAATTCCTCTCCTGGGTATTTATCCAAAAAAATACAAAAACACTAATTTGAAAAAATATGTGTACCCCAAACTTCATCGCAGCATTATTTACAATAGCCAAGATATGGAAGCAACCTAAGTGCCCAACAACAGATGAATGGATAAAGAAGATGTGGTGTATATATATACACAATGGAATATTACTCAGCCATTTAAAAAAAAGAAATCTTGCCATTTGCAACAATATGAATGAACATGAGGGTATTATGCTTAGTGAAATAAGTCAGACAGAAAAAGACAAATACTGTACATTTTCACTTATATACAGAATCTAAAAAGCAAAACAAATGTAACAAAACAGATTCACAGATACAAAGAACAAATTAGTGATTACCAGAGAGGAAGGAGGTTGGGGGATGGGCAAAATAGGTGAAGAGAATTAAGAGGTACAAAGCACCAGTTGTAAAATAAATAAGTCAAAGTGTTATAATGTACAACACAAGGAACATAGTTGATAATATTATAATAACTTTGTAAAGTACGTAATCTATAAAAAAAATTGAATATGTTGCACACATGAAACTAATACAGTATTGTAAGCCAACTGTACTTCAATTAAAAATAATTTACTTATTAAAAATAAAAATCTAAAAACAGACCCAAATATATGTGAGAATTTAGTGTATGTTAAAGGTGGCATTTTAGATCAGTTGGATAAAGATGGACAAGTCAATACAAAGAGTTAAAATAACTGGGAAAAAGTTGGTTTCATGTTTTTCACCTTACATGAAGAAAACATCCAAATAGAACAAAGAATTAAATATAAAAATTGTTTATTAAGAACACATGGGAGTGAATGACTGAGGAGATCCACATGTCTGCTCCCCAGGAAAACTCATTAAAAAAAAATAATAATAACCATTTAAAGTCTCTAGAAATGATACTAAAGACATACAACAAATGACAAAATATTTATTTCATAAAATCAACTAAAATATGGGCACAGCCTTGGTGTGCCCAACCCTGAGAAAGAACATCAGAGCCCTCATACTACAGGGGCAAGCTGATTAGATTGAAATAATCTAGTCAGTCACTAAACAAACAAGTAACAATAACAAGCCTGAGGAGGAGAGGGCCAGTTTCCAACAAATAATTACTAAACATGAAAAGAAACCGAAAAGTATGACCCATGTACCAGAAAAAAGGAAAAAAATAAACAGGCAACAGAACCTGCCTGTGAGAGTGGCCAGATGTTAGAATTAACAGACAAAAACTTCAAAGTTGCCATTATTAATATGTTCAAAGAACTAAAGGAAACAATGATTAAAGAAACAAAGAAGTAAAGAAAGGAATAGTGCATCAAGTAGTGGCTATCAATGAAGAGATAGAAATTAATGCTGAAAGACTGGATGGTTCTCCCCAAAATCAGGAACAAGACAGGGTGTCTGCTCTCCTTAATTCTATTCAACACCACATTGGAGTTTCCAAACAGGGCAGTTAGGCAAGAGAGTGGGTATCCATACAGGAAAGGATGAAGTAAAACTATAGCACTTTGCAGAGGACATGCTGTTTTGTGTAAAAAGTCTGTTCCCAGGGATGTAAAACAATGCCTAACTTCAGGGAAAAACCTCAACTGTTTGATCACACCACTCACTTCTCTACTTCCCCAAACTCAGTTCTTTCTAGCCTATTTACCTCTCCTATACAAGAATAACCCTTTTCTGCCTGACCTTTAGATGCTTGATTATCTTGCAGTTGGAGCATTCCCCCTATTGTAATAATTCCACTACCCTTATTACAATAATCATTTTGAATAAAATCTCCTAAATTGAGATTTTTCAGACACCTTGCAACTACTTTTGCAAAAATAGCTGTTGTACCTTACAGGTATTTCATTGCAGAATTGCTTATGATAGCAAAATATTAGGAACAAATGGCCATGAATGGGACACAAGTCAATAAAATAGTAGTATATTAACACAATGAAATACTGTGAAGCTGAAAAAAAGAATGAGAAATCTACATTCAGTTTTAAAAACATCTTATTTTTAGGATTATTGTGCATTCAGTTCCCATTTCGTATGACTCAGTTCTATTTTTAAATTGATTTCAATGTGTATTTGAAGTTTTTTAAATTTAATTTTTTCTCCTTTATTATACTATTGTTTGTAGTTTATCACTTGGTCAATTTTTATATAAAATATAAATTTTTTCAAGAAAGGCATAAATTGGAATATATGAACACAGGGATATCTGTAAAAAATCTGTTGCTTTCACACATAAATTAATTAGACAGCAATAAAAGTTTGGATTTATAAAAAAAAAATCTGTAAAATGCATTATGAAGGAAGCAAACAAGGAACAGATTTGCATATATGGTATTCAGCCTTTTGTGTTAACAAAGTGAGAGTGCTATTAACATATTTTTTATTTGCTTATATTTGCAGAAAAGATATCAATAAGCAGCACTTTAGGAATAAGGTGTAGGTAGATGGGAACAGTATATGTCTCTTTTTTATCTTGTCTTGATTTTTGAACAATGTGAATGTATTGCCTATATAAACACACACACACACACAAAGAAATTAGGCAGGGGAGCTATCTGAGAGCATTGCTTACCATTTAGATAATAAGCACTTTGAAGCCTACTTGCTGAGGATCCTTTGTCATTAGTACTTCTCCTCCGGGAGGAAACAGCAGATTAGGCTACAGAAGTCTGTTGTTTCATCATATTTCTGTGTTTCCGGGTGAAGCCTGCCTCTCTACCTCTTGAGTTAATCTTGGAGAGACATCACCAGGTTAGCATGCTGCACTCCAGTTTACCTCTTAGGACTCTCTCTTCACACCATTCAAGAGTTGGCTCTAAGGTGTAAAGGGTCACATTTGGAGTCATGGAGGCTTAGCAGTTTCTCAGAGGGAACCGTTCCTACAGTTTTCAACCCCTTTTAGGCAATTTCTTCACCAAATTCAGATATCCATACCTGTGCCCACTGAGACATACCACTGCCTCCTTTGTCTTTGCCACTATTTTCTCAGAGTTGTTGGAGATTCTGGGTGGTAGAAAGAGGCAGTGATCTGACTTTTCAAACATTAAGATTTAAATAAAATTTGATTCAAAGCAGAAGCATTTCTAAACTCATGTAACAATGAACTCCTTATTGATAGAAACCATGTGTTCCTCTTCATGTCTCTAATGTTCAGGATGATGCCTGGCACATAGTGTTTATAAAGTGATTGAAGAATGAATAAGTGGATGGAGAGATAAATTGTGTGTCACATTTCATAACTTTGCATATACTGTCTCCTACCAAAAAGCCTATACCTCAATCCTTATAAACCTGAGGCTATGTTATTAAAGTATACATACTTAGAATTGATACATATTCCAAGTGAACTGAACTTTCTATCTCTAGATTCATGACCTAATGTCTGCTTTTGGCCTTTATTAATACAGCTGCACTTGCTTTTTGGGGGGATGACTCTTCACTCAGTTTCTCTCTTTACAGTCTTTACTTTCAACTTCCCATTATTGTTATAGAGTAGATTTAATTGTTAGCCACAGCTATTTGTTTCCCAGTGATGATCTCATAAAGATGGAGTATATGTCCACAGAGATTTCCCCAGGGTTCCTGATTCAGTAGGTCTGCAGCGGAGGCCAGAGAATTTGCATTTCTAATAAGTTCCTGAGTGATGCCGGACGCTGCTGGCTTGGGACCGCAATTTTAGAAGCATATTTCATGGACCCCTCATGTCAGGGGTGCAAGAAGGTGAGGTCCACTGTAAAAGCATATTTTATATCATTGCTTGTATCTTCTCTCCCCGCATCACTTTGGCCAAAACAATACACATGGTTGAGCCCAAAACCAAGAAACAGGAATTCTTATTTTAAGCAAGCACTCGGATGAGACCATGTTGCTGGCCTGAGAACCATACGTGGAGGAGCACTTGTTTTCTGTCTCACCCTCGGTTCTGAATTTTTCACCTTTTTTTTCTGTGTGCTGCATCTGGATAATTGTTTATTTTTAATCTTTCTCCCAGTTCTCTCTTCTGCTGTGTTCAGTCTCTTGTTACGTACAACCATTAATTTTTTAATATGGGTCATCTTGATATTCATTTAAAGAAATTGTTTATTTTTCAAGCCTACTATGTCACATTTCTAAAATCTTACCTGCAAGTGATTTGTTGTTTGACATTATATATTTAAACAGAGTAAGCACAGTCATTTAAAAATTTATGTCTGAGGGTTGCAATTTGTTGAGTTCTGCTAATTCATATTCATGGTGCCTTGTTTCTCAGTGTGATTAGTTAATCTTTTAAAAATAAAGAGTCATTGGATTTGAAAAGTTATTTGTGAACATTCTCTGGGTCTAGGATACATGACCCTCTTTCAGAAACCCTTTAAACATGCTTCTGCCAAGTGCACAGAATTACTACGAGTGAGGAATCACCTCACATAAAACTCATGTCGTGCGATTCCTTGGTAACCCTGGACTAAGCATACCCAGAGAGAAAATCCATACAAAGGCAGGTCCTTGGTCATAAACCCTCATTTCCGCCTTTCCGTCTTGTTCTCCTGTCTTCCTCAGAGCCATGAAGTCCCTGCAGATTCAGGAGCATGTGGGAAAAAGTGGAATTAAATCTAGTATGCCATTATCCAGAGGATGTGGGTCATTGAGAACCCAATTTTACTGGGAAAAGGAATTCTATAGGACTCTAGACCCTGGTCAGGTCCTGGGCCTTAACTTCTGTCTTTCTTGCCATGTAATGCTATCAACCCAAACCCCAAGAGAAATTCATGAGCAAATACCCTGAAGGCAAAAATAGATTTAGTGTTTATGTCTCTGCTGGCAGGTTGTTATATAAATATTGGGTTGTGTTGTCTTTCTGACTCCACACTGGTTTATAACATGCTTTTTTGATAACACATTTCTTCCAGCAACTCTTATTATTTTTAGTTGGAGAGTTGATCTAAGTAACCCCATCTTTCATTACCAAAAACTAGAACTACCGTTGATGTTAAAATATGTATTTTGACAAGAATGTAGATAATGTTGATAGATCCTAGGTGTAAATGTCTTTAGAGGTACGAGTAATACCTTTTTTTTTTTCATTCTACTTTAAATATATTCCTTTACTTGAATGATAAAACCCCACTGTGAAGCAATTTAGGCTAGCCTTAGATGACTTTGAAATCAGCATTCTTAATCCTACTATAGCATATGGCTTTTGCTCTATTTTATAACTAATGTTTCACCATAAGATTATGACTTTTTATGGCACTCACTAGAAACCAGCTATTTGTTACAAAATGAAATTTTGACTTCTAGGTAGTGTAAGGGTAAGTAAAAATTTTAAATAAGAGGCTTAATTCTCCCATTTAAAAACAAGGGAAGAGACTCATCACCCCCCATCTCTTCTTAGAATATGTACTTCAGAAAACTTGTAAGTTCTTTCTCAGTCTCTTTGAAATGTATGTAAATCTTTTTAAAAGCTAAATAAGCCTCTTTCCAGTTTCACTGCCTAGGACTGCATTCCTCAAGTGCCTGGGAACCATCTCTTTGGAATGTAATCATCCAGGATGGTACCCCTACCTGCCAGTTCCCATGGGAGCCTTGCAGCCTAACTTCAGCCAAGGCTGCCTCTCTCCAAATTGCAAACCTACCTTCCATTATAGAGGTATGAAAAGTTCATTTTTTCCTGTAGATAAAGCCAATTAACTAACACAGATGGTCACTCCAATTAACAAATAAATTTATAATGAATAAACGGTGCTGAAGTCCTCTTAAATGAAGACTGGTTTTGTTTATCTTGAGAAAATCTGTACAGTGGGTGTATCTGCTTGGTTACATAAAAGAGTAAGATTTCTTTATAACCCCTGAACTCTTTTTAGTGGATTATATGTGATACATGTCACATTCTGGTTTAATGCTTATTCAATAATAAAAATTGCTTTCTTTCCTTCCTATCTTTGTAGAGAAGATTTCTGGGTTGAGAGGAGATTATGTTTTCAGTTATATTTCCACAATACTACCAAACTACATCTTAAATGAACTGCTATTAAGTATATAATGAAACAGATAGTGAGACGTCCTTAGACAAACTAGAACATATAAAAGAAAATATCTATTGACAGCCGGCTAGGGTGTGCTTAACTGTATATGGAATTAAAACTTTGTAATGTAGTTAGAAATGTTATTTTTAAATATTCATTAAAGGTAGACATATTTGTTTTGCAATATTTAGAATGATAGATATAATGCCACTAATAAATGCTTATACTTTGTATTTTTGGAGTTTTGTCATCTATAATTATGGTTCAGTATTATAAACTTATAACAGATTTCAACACATAAAAGCATTGAAACTTTGTATATTAAAAGTTGAGTAATGCTGTTATGATTATACATATTCTATGAATAAATAGAGATAAAATATAGTATCATAATGTGAATTAATAAACCAATTAATAATGATTTCCATATCATTGAAGCTCCTCAATCCTCATTTCCAAAATCCTAATTCAGATTCACATCATGCTATTTCTTAATTACTCCGAGTTACCCAGCCTACAAATATAAATAAAATAATAAATGTTAGTACTTTTGTAAACTATGTGGGAAGGTTTCACCTATTCTCATTTATTTCATTATTACTGGGCTTTTTTCCCACTTTTCAAGCTAGCAACATCCTTACTATTCCTGTTCCCCATATTATGCAGTTAAAGTTGTTGTTTTGTGTGTGTGTATATATATATGTATGTGTGTGTCAAATCTTAATTAATTAGCCATGTTCTCTGAACATTTTTTTCAAATATAAAGCTTTGATCCCTTCCAAAAAAAAATCAAGTTCTCCCATTTAGCCTTAACATTCTCTACTGCCCCCATTATACATCTTCATATTTATATCCTCGACTACCCCAAACATTCCAATCAAATTAGGCTACAGTTCTTGTCACCATTCACAAAGGCAATGACTATTTTTAACTGGTACCTTTAGCCATTTCACTTGCTACATTTGAAATGGCCAGCACTCCTTTCTTAGTATCTAAATACAAACCATCTCTCATGATTCAGCTTAAGCTTCCCCTCCTTCATTTTCCAGGAAGATTCTCACCAATGTAGAGCTCTCTTTCCTATAATCTTTACTAAACTAAACAGGACCACACATCTGAAACCTCCTATTCACCAAAATCCCTAATATATTACCATGTACTACAATTTTCCTGTATACAAATTGCCTTTCCAAGACTTAGATGAGCATGATTACTTATCAACTATACTATTAGTATAACATAATTTCTAAATGCATGTGATTGTTAGGAATTTTCAAATGTCTGCTTTCCCTTCTTGCCCTTCCAGGCCTCTATTCACTATACTTCATGACTTTTTGTGGTTGAAGTGGCTATTCTATAAAAGATCTTTTATTATTCCTGACTATGAAAAGAGGTTTTTAAAAAAATTTCATTAGTGATCTAATCATCTGATGATAATTCTGCTTCTCAGAATTCTAGCCCTATGCCTTTCAGTTATTAGTAATGAACACTAAAAAATATGAACTATATCAGAAAGGAGAAGTCCCAAATGTCTTAGAGAAGCCATTGAAATAAACTAAGAAGTGCATTTTTAAAATGGAAAGTCTACTATCTACAGTTGTTGAGATGATGCAATAACCAGAGGGATTTCCTAGAGAGGTGAATCATATGTGATAAAGTTTGTAATTTGAACTTACGATAATCATAATTAACAGGTTGTTTTAAATAAGTAATAAAACTCCAAAGTTAAAATTTATTTACCACTTATTATAGTCACTGTACACAAAGCACTATTTATGCTGCCATACAACATGTGACAAAAGGAAGAAAAACTGGAGTCACACACCTGCTTCTGTCACTAGCTACCTTGGAAAAATCATTTAATTTCCTTCATTTTCTCATCCAGAAATTGAGTGTTGAACTAGAATACCCATTCTTCAATTTTCACGGAATCTTTTTACTTCATTCTATAGAACTTTCTCCTGATCCTTTATTTTCACAGAAACAAGATTCAACCTCTTACCAAGACATAAAATTCCCTCTGGGAACATCAGCACAATGGTGGACTAGGAAGCTACAGGCCATCCTTTCCCCAAAGACATATCAAATTAACAACAATATATGGCCCAGAATATATCTGTGAGAACTCCAGAGATCCATTGAGTAGTATAGCACCCTGGCCATTGTAAAACTAAGAATGAATTCCAATGAAAAGTGCAGAAAAATTTGCAGTGTTTGGCATACTCTTTGTGCTCCTCTCCCTATGCAGCATAATGTGAAGCAACCAATAGGAAGCCTCCATACTGAGGCTCCTCCCTCAAGAAAGAAACAAAGGAATAGACCCTGCATCCAACATCCAGGTTTGCCTGGGGTCTACGTAAAGCAATATTTTCTCTCACTTGATTCAGACCACTAATAGGTAAGTGCCAGAGTTTAGACAATGCTGAAAACAGAGATGAGCAGCATGTTAGAGCTGCAGTTGCACAGGCAGACACCAGTGAGAGCAATAGATGAGAAAATGTTTGAGAAATACTAGAATTTCCAGCCAGCTGACTGATGAATGCCTTTCCCTGCAAGAAGCCAATATGCAAAGACTGGGAGAGATGGCTGTTTTTTCAAATACCCAAAAATCCCAGAAAAACAAAAACAAAAAACAAGGCATACAAAGAAACAGGGAAGCATGGCCCAATCAAAGGAACAAAATAAACTTCAGACACCAACCCTAAAGAAATGTAGATCTATGAGCTGCCTAAGAAAAAAATTAACTGTCATAAAAATGTTCAATGTGGCTAAAAAACAAAACAAAAAACAGACAACTAAATGAAATCAGGAAAATGATGGATGAACAAAATGAGAATATCAACAAACAGATGGACTATAAAAATGAACCAAACAGAAATTCTGGAACTGAAAAAGACAATAACTAAACTGAAAAATTCACTAGATGTGTTCAACAGCAAACTTGATCAGGCAAAAGAAAGAATGAGCAAACTTGAAGGCAAGTCATTTGAAATCAACAAGTCAGAAGAGTAAAAACAAAAAAGCATAAAGAAAAGTGAAGAGTGACTAAGGGCCTTATGGGATACAATCAAGGGGATGAATACACACATTATGAGAATCTCAGGTGAAGAGAGAGAGAGAATGTGGAAGAGAACTTTGAAGAAATCATGGCAGAAAACTTCCCAAATCTGAGAAAAGAAATGAACACACAGATTCAAGAAACTGAAAAATCTCCAACTAAAAACAAAACCCAAGAAGAGTCATACTGAGACATAATATAATCAAACTGTCTAAAGTCAAAGACAAAGAGTGAATCTTGAAAGCAAAAAAAGAAAAGTTATTTGTCACATACAAGGGATAGTCCATAAGACTATCCAGTGGATTTTTCAGCAGAAACTTAGTAAATCAGAAGTGAGTAAGATGATATGTTCAAAGTACTGAAAGAAAAAAGGAAATGTTCAAGCATGGACACCATATCTAACCAAACTGCCCTTTAAAAATGAAGTAGAAATTAAGAAACAAAAGCTGATGGAGTTGAGTTTATTACCACTAGATCTGCTCTACAAGAAATGCAAAAAGGAGTCTTTCAAGTTGTAATGAAAGGATGGTAGACAGCAAAACAAAAGCCATACAAAAATATAAGTTTCTTCAGTAAAGGAAAATACATGGACAAATATAGTAATCTGTACTATTGCAATTTTGGTGCATATAATTTAAATGACAAAACACTTAAAAATAACATAACTCATGTTAATAGATATGAAATATAAAGATGTAATTTGTGATATCAATAACATAAAGTGGAGGGAGTAGAGATGTAACAAGTAGAATCTTTATGTGCAATTAGAGTTAAGTTGTTTTCAGTTTAAAATGGGTGCTATAAATTTACAATGTTTTATGCAATTGCAATGGTAAATGCAAAGAAAATATCTATAGAATATTCACAGAAAGAAATGAGAAGGGAACATCACTGTTCCAAATCACCAAAACACAAGGAAAGGCAATAAGTGAAGCAAGGAGAGACAAAGAGCTACAAGATCTACAGAAAAAAAAAACAAAATGGCAGTAGCAACTACTTTCTTATCAGTAATTAAATATATATGGATTAAACTCCTCAATCAAAGACATATATTGGCTGACTGGATAAAAAACAGGATCCAACTATCTGCTGTCTACAAGACTCAGTTTAGATCTAAGTACACACATAGGCTGAAAACGAAAAGATGGAAAATAATATGTCAAACAAATGATAATCAAAAGACAGCAGAAGTGGCTATATTAATATTAGACACAATAGACTTCTAAATAAAAATACTACAAGAGAAAGAAGGATATATAATAATAAAAGTAATAATTCACTAAAAAGATACAACAATTAAAATATTTAGGCAACAAACTTCAGAGCTTATAAATATATGAAGCAAACTTTGACAGAATTGAAGGGAGAAATAGATAGCAACAAAATACTAGTAGGAGACTTCAATATCCCACTGTCAATGATGGCTAGAACAACCAGACAGAAGATCAATAAAGAAATAGAGGATTTGAACAGCACTATAGCCCAATCGAAACCAACAGTCATTTACAGACCACTCCACCCAACAGCAGAATACACATTCTTCCCAAGTGCATATGGAACATTCTCTATGACAGCCCACATGTTAGAGCACATATCTTCACAAATTCAAGAAAATTAAAATTGTACAAAGTATCTTTTCTGATCACAAGGAAATAAAAATTAAAAATCAATAGTTCAAGGAAAACTAGAAAATCCACAATTAGGTGGAAATTATACAATGCACTATTAATCAGCAAATGGATCAAAGCAGAAGTCACAGGGAAATTAGAAAATACTTCAGATAAGTAAAAATGAAAACACAACATACCAAAACCAATGGGATGCAGTGAAAGCAGTGCTAAGAAGGAATTATGTAGCTATAAATATGAACATTAAAGAAAAAGACGGGCTTCCCTGGTGGTGCAGTGGTTGAGAATCTGCCTGCTAATGCAGGGGACACGGGTTCAAGCCCTGTTCTGGAAAGATCCCACATGCCGCAGAGCAACTAGGCCTGTGAGCAACAACTACTGAGCCTGCGCGTCTGGAGCCTGTGCTCCACAACAAGAGAGACCACGATGGTGAGAGGCCCGCGCACTGCGATGAAGAGTGGCCCCCACTCGCCGCAACTAGAGAAAGCCCTCACACAGAAATGAAGACCCAACACAGCCAAAAATAAATAAATTAATTAATTAATTTTTTTTTTAAAAAAGAAAAAGAAAGATCCCATAACAACTTAACTTTACACCTCAAGAAACTAGAAAACAAACAAAGCAAATTAGTAGAAGCAAGGATATAATAAAGATAAAAGCAAAAATAATTTTAAAAGAGAACAGAAAAACTAGAAAAAAGTCAACAAAACTCTAAAAAATAAAAGTTGGTTTTTTGAAAAGATCAACAAAATTGATAACCTCTTAGCTAGATTAACTAAGTAAAAACAGAGAAGACTCAAATAACAAAAATCCGACAAAAAAGGACATCACAACTGATGCCACAGAAATAGAAAGGACTAAAAGAGAATACTATGAACAATTATACACCAAAGTTTGTATAACCTAGAAGAAATGCATACATCCTTAGAAACACACAACCTACCAGGACTGAATCATGAAGAACTAAATAATATGAACAGACCAATAATATGTAAGTAATGGAATCAGTAATAAAAAACCTCCCAACAAAGAAAAGCCCAGAACCACATGACTTCACTGGAGAGTTCTACCAAACATTTAGGCAAGAATTAATACCAAATCCTCCAGAAACTCTTTCTGAAAAATTGAAGAGGAGGGAACACTTATAAGCTCATTCTATGAGAACAGCATTACCTTTATACCAAAGTCAGACAAAGATATTGCAAGAAAAGAAAACTACACACCAAAAACCCTGATGAATATTGATGCAAAAATCCTGAACAAAATATAGTAAACTGAATTCAACAGCACATTAAAACAATTATATAGTATGACCAAGTGAGATTTATTCCTGGAGGCAGGAATCATTCAATATACAAAAATCAAACAACATAATATACCACAATAAGAGAATAAAGGACAAAAACCACATTCTCTCAGCTAATACAAAAAAAAACCCAAACATTTGATAAGATTCAATACATTTTCATGATAAAAATATTCAACATGGTAGGAATAGAAGCTAACTACCTAAACATAATAAAGGTCATATATGAAAAGCTCACAGTTAACATCATACCAATGATGAAAGAATGAAAGCTCTAAGCTCTGAAATAAATCAAAGATACCCACTCTCACTGCTTCTATTCAACATAGTACTGAAAGTCCTAGTCAGAACCATTAGGCATAAAAAATATGTAAAAGGTATCCTAAGTGGAAAGGAAGAAGCACAATTATCTCTATTCACAGATGATATGACCTTAAGTATAGAAAACCCTAGAGTCCACCAGAAAATGTTAGAACTAATCAATGAATTCAGTAAAGTTGCAGGATACAAAATCCACATACAAAATTCAGTTGCATTTCTACACACTAACAACAATCAATCCAAGAAAGAAATTAAGAAAACAATTCCATTTAAAATAGCATCAAAATGAATAAAATACTTAGGAATAAACCTAACCCAGGAGGTGAAAGACATGTACACTAATAACTACAAAACATTAAATAAGAAATCAAAAGAAAAAAAAATAAATGGAAAGACATTCTGGGCTCATGGATTGGAAGAACCTAATATTGATAAGATATTATCACCCAGAGCAAACTACAGATTCAATGCAATCCCTATGATTCCCAATGACATTTTTTGCAGAAATGGAAAAATTCATTCTAAAATTCCTGTTAAATCTCAAAGAACCTAGAATAGCCAAAAACTTTTTTGTATAAGAATAATAAGGTTTGAGAACTCACACGTTCTCATTTAAAAACATATTACAGAGCCACAGTAATGAAAACACTGTGGTACTGTCATAAAGACAGATAACTAGACCAATGGAATAGAATAGAGAGCTCAGAAATAAACATTCACATACACGGTCAAATGACATTCAACAATGATGCTAAGACCACTCAGTTGGGAAAGGACAGTCTCTTCAACAAATAATGTTGGAAAAACTGGATAACTACACCCCCAAAAAATAAGGTTGGGCCCTTATCTTACATCATACACAAAAATTAACTCAAAATGGATTAAAGACCTAAATTTGAGATCTAAAACTATAAAACTCCTAGAAGAAAACATAAGTGAAAAACTTCATAATGTTTGACTTGTCCTATCTATGAAATTATTGCCACCAAAAACACAGCCAACAGAAAGCAAAAATAGACAAACAGGACTACATCAAACTTAAAAACTTTTGTGCATCAAATGACATAACTAACAGAGAGAAAAGGCAACCTGTGGGAGAAAATCTTTGCAAATTATATATACAATAAGGGATTAATATTCAGAATATTTAAAGAACTCCTACACCTCAACAACAAAATCAAATTACATTATTTTCAAAATGGGCAAAGGATCTGAATAAACATTTCTCCAAAGATGATATACAAATAGGCAACAAGCATATGAAAAGATGCTCAACATCACTAATCATCAGAGGTATGTAAATCAAAACCACAATGATGTATCAACTCGCATCCACTTGGATTTCTAGTAAAAAAATAAAAAAGCTCAGAAAGTAACAAGTGTTGACAAGAATGTAGAGAAATTAGAATCTTTGTGCACTGTTGCTGGGATTGTAATATGACACAACCAATATGAAAAACAGAATAAAGGGTCCTCAAAAAATAAAAGGTACAACTACTATATGATCTAGCAATCCTACTTATGGGATTTAAACCCAATTTAAAAAGAATTAAAACCAGGGTCTCAAGGAGATATTTATACACTCATGTTCATAGCACCCTTCATAATAGTCAAGAGGTAGGAAACAACACAAATGTCCATTGACAGATGAACAGATAAACAAAAGGTGGTTTATACATACAATGGAATATTATCCAGCCCTATAAAGGAAGTCCTGTTCACATATTACAATATGGATGAACCTTGAGAACATTATGCTAAGTGAAATTAGCCAGTCACAAAATGACAAATACTGTATGATTCCAATTATATGATGACTTTAAAGGAGTTGGATTCATGGAAACAGAAAGTAGAATGGAGGTTACCACGGCCTGGGTAAAGGGAGAGTTGTTTAATGAGTGTGGAGTTTCAAATTTGCAAGATGAAAAATTTCTAGAGAACTGTTTCAAACGTGAATTTATTTAACACTACTGAACTGTGTACTTAAAAATGGTTAGTAAGGCAAATTTAATCTATGTGTTTTTTACTACAATTTTTTTTTTTAAATTCCAGTCAGCTTTCTTTAACCTATTTTGCCAGTTTCACCTTACAACATTTCCACCATTTTTTCAGTCCTCTTGGGGTCACTACACAGAGCGGTCATTTGAAAACATTACTTCTTCCAACTACTCTTTTCTTGGTTTTAAGTATTCCTCATTTGGGACTAAAAGCCAATGGGAGAGTGGCATGGACATATATACACTACCAAATGTAAAATAGATAGCTAGTGGGAAGCAGCCACATAGCACAGGGAGATCAGCTCGGTGCTTTGTGACCACCTAGAGGGGTGGGATAGGGAGGGTGGGAGGGAGATGCAAGAGGGAGGAGATATGGGGATATAGGTATGCATATAGCTGATTCACTTTGTTATACAGCAGAAACTAACACACCATTGTAAAGCAACTATACTCCAATAAAGATGTTAATAAAATAAATAAATAAAAGTCAATTGGGATTCATATCAGAAGCAGGATAAAGAATAGGGGAGAAAAACATGTGGCAAGAAGAAACAGGCTGATATACTGCTATTGCCAAGTTCAATCAAAGGTACCCTGTTTGTTGCTAAAGCCCATACTTTTTAACACTTGGCTTAATTTCCCTTTTATGATGTGGCCTGGGGCTACACATTAACCCCATCTTTTGCTACTCTTTGCTCTTCTTCTTCTGTAAATGTGCTTTACTCCAACCATATTTCATTTCTTTCTGGAAATAGCCATATTTTTCCTCATTTCTATGCTTTAGCAATGTTTTAGACATGCTGGGACACTGCACTCACTCCCTCTTCACCTGAGTAATTCCTCCTCAGGTATTAGTTTACATGTAATTTTCTCTACAAAGTCACACCTGACACACTATGCTTTGAGTTACATGTTGTTCCCATCAAGCTCTGGACTGTTCTACTAATACCCAGGAATTCTTCAGTTACAGTGCTTAATATTGATTAGAATTGCTTACTTATTTGTATTGATCAGCACTGCATCCTTAGATCCTCAGCACTCAATAAAATCTGTTGAATTAATGAAAAGATGAATAAATCAGAGGGAATAAAAATCCCAAATAGCCACTATTGACAAGATGATGGGTTAATGAAAGGAGAGTCAATAGAGTGAGTAATTGAAAGAGTTCTGCTTCCATTTGAGGTATAGAAATTCACCAAAGAAAATCTTTCTCACTCTGATAAGAACAAGTTGGATAACCTACAAAATCCTGATTATTTTAAGCCCATCACATAGTTGATATCACAAAGGAAACAATTAACTATAATCAGAAGAGTGACAGCCCCTCCTTGGAAAAATGGGACACACAACTAACTTCATCTTTGGCAGAGTTGGCAAAGGAGGGAGGAACCACTGGAGGAAACAGGTAAGAAGAAAACAGCTGGATTTTTAATGCATTTTAAAGGTCAATTGTAAACTTGCCTGGCAGTTTAAAAGCCTTAACAGTGACTAAAATAACAAAACAAAGAATTATATTTAAAAAGCAAGCAAAGAAGATAAAACAGAGTCACTATAAATATATAATTAATCCAGAAGGATTAACCCAAAAGAAGACAGAAAAGGTGAACAAATGAAACACAGGATGAATGTGACAAAGAGAAAACAATTCGCAAGGTTGTAAACTTAAACCTAATCTTACCAACAATCATCATAAGTGTTAATAGCCCAAACACTGCAATTAAAAGGCAGATTGTCAGACTGGATTAAAAAAAACAATACCCAACTAACTCTATGTTGCCTAAAAGAACTCCACTTTAAATAGAAGGTCCAAATAGGTTAAAAGTAAATGGTCAGAGGACATCAAGCTCAACCTAGACGTGTAGTGAGCTGAAAAAGAAAGGTTCTCAAACTTATAAAAAGAAAACAAGATGGGCACGCAACAAGTTAATGACTTTTCATGAACCCATTAGAGAACACATTCATCACAGGACAAACAGACACCCTGAAGACAGCCGACGCCCGCCGGGAAACACAGGAGCCAAGTAATTGCTTACATGTTGAGGAAGCTACTTCTGGACATCATGTTAAGTCGGTAGGAACATTAAATTAGAAATTCCGAGGAACTGCTGAGCAAGAATCAAAGTGTGAAACTCTTCATTGCTGAAGTCCGAGGAAGGTTCCCACCCTTCTGCATGCTTTCGTGCAGGCTCTCCTGGGAAGGAGAGGTACTAGCAGGGGACCATGAAAAGCAGCTGCTGCCTTAAAACCCATCGACCCTCCTCCCTTATTGAGCAAAAGGTTCAATCTGCCGGGGGAACGGATATCACCTGAGGGCATCGGTAAAATTCCATTCCAGCTAGAGGAAGGGTGCTCTGCTCAGAATCAATCTCCCTATTTCTCTTAAGGGGGACTAAAAGAGCCTTAATCTCCATGGAGAGTATCTCAAGGACAAACAGAGAACACTGGAGGATGCCCATTCTAGCGGGCAGAGGGGAAAAACCTCTATCCCTGGAGAAGGACAGAAACTCTTGCGAAGGTCATGTCCCTAAGATGCGAGCCCTCTATGCGCGCCAGAGATGGAGATTTAATCAGAACGCCTGGCCACCGTGCTAACAAACCTCTGGTACAGCTGGGAGAGCTACACAAAAGGAAGCTCAGAAGCCAAAAAGGGAGAAAGTTGCTAGAGAAAATGTCAGCTTCTGGTGCTCACAGCAACGATGTACTTCAAACATAGCAAAACTCCTGACTTGTTTAACTCAAATTCCCACTCGAAAGGCCTATGTACCTTAGTATCTACCTTCCCATACATGTCAAACAAAAAATTCCAAGGCATGCAAAAGAGGCAAGAAAATACAGTCTGAAGGGATAAAGCCATCATCAGAACAAGACTCAGATATGACAAAGAAGTTGTAAGTATGAGACAGGGAATTTAACATAACTATGATTAGGGGTAAGTGGGGGAGGGATAAATTAGGAGATTCAGATTGACATATACACACTAATATATATATATATAATAGATAACTAATAAAGACTTACTGCATAGCACAGGGAACTCTACTCAATACTCTGTAATGTCATATATGGGAAAAGAATCTAAAGAAGAGTGGATATATGTAAATATATGTATAACAGATTCATTTTGCTGTACACCCAAAACTAACACAACATCGTAAATCAACTATACTCCAAAAAAATTTTTAAATAAATAAATTAAATAACTAAGATTAATATGTTGAAGTCTCCAATGGGAAAGGTAGACTACATACAAGATTAGATAGGTAATTTCAGCAGAGATGGAAACAATAAGAAAGAATCAAATGGAAAGATCAGAATTACAGCCAAAGTACTCTACGTGATATATCCTAATCTTTAGTCTGTTTTCCCCTTCTAATTCACCAACCTCATCACTAAAAAGGTAATCTTTCTTACCTATCAATATAACACGGCTCTACTTTGCTTAAGAATCTTGAAAAAGAAGCCACAGAATAAACAATAATTAGGACTGGAGCCAGATATATTTAGAATTAAAAGCTGGCTTCATTGTTTCTTAGCTGTAAGAACTAAAACAACTGAAACACTTTCTGAGCCTCTGCTTCTCCATCTGAAAAGTGGGAATAATAATAAGCCTATTAAGTGATTAAAATAGATAAGACAACAACACTGTTCACAGCATACATTAAGGGATAAACGATGGCAGCTATTGCCAACTCTATGAAATCCTAACCTTTAGAATTTAAAGCCTCTCTTGGCTCACTCCACCATTTACAATCCTGAGATCTGCATATGTATCTGCCATTCTTTTCCATTTTATCCAATCAAGTCATATTTTTTAACAACCCTAAAATACTGAACTTCTTTCCTGAAGTCTCCCTGACTAATCCAGTCCCATGAAGTCCTGTTCCTGTGTTTCTGTAGTCATAGTGGTTGTACCACAAAATGCAGCATTTATGATCTGACATGCTGTTTTCCCCAATTAGCTTAGACACACATCCAGGACAATGTTTTCTACTATCTCTTTGTTTGCCTCACTCCAGCTGGTATAATTTGAATGAACTGTACTTTTTATTCTCACCAAAACCACATCATATTCAAGATACAAAAAGGTAGAAGTCCTTTTGTGATACTTTAAATAAGTCTGCCTTTTCAAAATTTTCTTAAAAGAACGTACCATATTGACGTTCACTCAACCACATAAGTTGAAGGACACAATTTCGTGTCTTACTATTTCCCAAGCATTTTCTTAAGGCCTAGGGATAAGCAAGTGTCAAAGAAAACTTTCTGCAGCACTTCTTTTTTTGTCTCCAGTGTTTAATTTTTTAATTCCATTTCTGTTTAAGATACCATTTTAGCAACAGAGTTTCTATTTATAAAAAAATCTACCAAATATGACTCAGCTCTTGAGTAAAAATGTGTTTCCTAAATGCAATAAGTAAAATGTGCTCCTTCAGAAATGTGTAAAAAAAAAAAACCACAATTGTGTTTTGTGATAAATACTTGTAAGTTTTATGTAAATCATCAAAAAATCCCAATGATAAACATAATTCAATAGAAATTAAACATCTTCTCTATATTTTATTTACACTAAGTATAGTAGATTGATTGGCAATACGAACAGTTAGGATGACGTTCTTATACCTGAGAGAGGAAAATCTGCTAATACTTGATAGTAATAAATAAAATATAAATAAATAAATAAATAAATAAAACATAATATATCAGATTATAAAATCTTTTTTAGTCTTCCAGTGACATCTCTCAGTTATTAATCTGAGTCCAGTTTGTATTACATTATGAGATGTATTTGCAGTATTTTAGGAGTATGTTTCAGGACTTCA
The DNA here is from genome assembly GCF_949987535.1 of Balaenoptera acutorostrata. Classification (NCBI taxonomy): domain Eukaryota; kingdom Metazoa; phylum Chordata; class Mammalia; order Artiodactyla; family Balaenopteridae; genus Balaenoptera; species Balaenoptera acutorostrata. The sequence continues at coordinate 10,691,334 of NC_080070.1, forward strand.
GGCGAGGCATAGTGGTAGTTTTCCTGCCGACGCTATCTCTATGCTCATTTCTCTGACACCTCATATGCCTAAAACACCTTGGACTCCCCTCAAAGTACTTTCACAGGTCCCTTCCAAAAATTCAAGTCCTTAGTTTGACCCACCTCCTACTTACACAGCATCTTTCTGAACAGTGTGCTTCTTGAGAGCAAAAATCCCAAGGGTGGTGCTTGCACGACTCCTCAAGTGCTCACCCAAAATAAGCATTGCATAGATATTCAATAAATTAATTATAAGTTCTGAAAGGGACCAACATTTCTTAATTGGTCAATGACCAAACTAAGACTTTGGACAATACAGGAATTGCTTAAGTTTGTAGCTAATCAATGATAAAACTGAGATTAAAAACTTGGCATCCAGATTCCTGTTCTAATATGCTTTCAAAACTCCCATGTTGCAGTGTATAATCTCATGCATAAGTGCTCTTAACAATCAGAGAGAAATGATCCCTGTATAGATATTGAGATATGAGAATACTGACCTTATTTTGTCCAAAAAAAAAAAAAAAAAAAAAAAAACTGCACGTACCATTAATACCCAGTCAAGCCAGATCATTTTTTTTCCTCCCAGAAGAGCCCTGACTTGAGAGGTGAGAGAGGGGTGAGGATATATTTTTGAATACGCTATACTTGCTTTGGATTGAATTCATTAGAATATCTGAGAAACTCAACCCAATGGAAGGATCATATTAGTTTAATCATCAAACGTTTAATATAAAAGATAGAAGAATAAGAGCAAGAATCGATGATGATATTTTCTTGTGCTCTGTTAACTGGCCCAGTTAACTGTCAGATGGTTTCAAATATATTTACTACATCAGGCTGCATACACATAACTTCATCTTTCGTGGGGTAAAGGTTGGTCTATAAATTTGCTGAAGACAGATGAGACTCATTTCCCAAAGGCATGACCTTGCTTCTCTGGGGTATACAGGATTATTGGAGGTTCAGGGCCAAAGACTCTTGAAGGACTGCAGAGAATATATGGGTAAAGGCAAGAGCAAATATAAACATGAGAGAAAGAGTTTCTGCTCTCTCATTTTAGCCCTCTTACCTTACAGCTCTACCTTTGGATTTTACATCTTCTCTCCCAGCTTTCATTTCATGGTCAGATATGTCAAAGTTATCCTCTCAAGAACAATCAATTGCTTTTCATTTCACTCTGTCAACCTACCAGCTGCTTTCACTGTTCCCATTTCTGACTGCTGAGGGCAGCTAGAAAAGTAAGATAAAACAAACAAAAATCCAACAACCACCACAATACCCTGACACATTAGCCTCTACCATAAATTAGCCCTGCCTAACTTCATACCTTTGCTGTCCCCTTAAAGCTGAACCTGAGATGGAGACTCTTGTTCCAGTTATTTGTTAAATTTAATACCCTCAGGAGTAAAGTTGTGAGGAGGCAAGATAGGGTAGGTTAGAAAAGCTAAGGAAGGAAGGGTTTCACCTGGAGGCTACTCGGCAAAGCCCTGGATCATGAATTGCACCCACGCAGTTGGCTCTATCTTGAGTCAAGGCAGTGGGTCTCTTTGTATGTCTCCGTCAATGCCTGGTTGTGGTCTGCAGTGAAGGGGGTGGTCATAATCTAGGAAAGGGTACAGCTGTGAGTATTTAGCAGCCAATATTCACAGCAGCTGGGGTTGGGTACACAACCGATAAAGAGGATCTGGATGGGGTGCCAAGAAAATCCAGTATCATTTTCCTCCTACTAGCTTTTATTCTTCATACCAGATTTTTTAAAAGCTCCCCTTACTCACCTGAAAGTCTGGAGAATGTACAAAACTTGATGCCAATTCCTCTCAGCTTGCTGGCCACCCCAATACTTCTCCATAACTCCACTGATTGTGCCATCTCCAAAATTTCTCAACATATTTATCCTTTCTTATGTTTTCCCCTCCTATCTCAGTATAAAAAATACTTTCCAAAGATTTTCTTTTTCACTTTTGCCTTCCACTTCATTACTTTCTCATCTTCAGTCTCACCATTTCCATTTCTCCTTTAAAAAGTTCTTCCTTGATACTATGCAATCTTTGGTCCACCACTGTTTTTTTGCTAGCAAACTTGTTGAAAAAATAATTTTGGCTCCTGTATCCACTTAATTACCTTCTGTTCATTCCTTAAGCATTTTGTTTTTTTTGGCTCTAAAACTACAACATTATCACAAAGATTTGGAAGCAGAAAAGACACATTTTTTTTTTTTGATGAAGAAATATCACAATCTGATTTTTCAGCCTCCAAGACGATGCTGAAACTATTCCATCAAAGATCAGCTATCTAATCACCAAATTCAATGACATTTTCTCAGTTCAAAAACTCCTATAAGGCATTCACCACCACTGATTAACTCCTTTTCAAATTTCTCCTACTTGGTAAAATGATGTGGAGAAAATTGTATATCCTCTTGGCTTAGAATTTATCATGGAGAAAATATCATCATTTCTCTTTGGATGTAATACTTTAATAAACCACAGTCAACAGCAAAAGAAGTTCCTTCTAAGCCAAAGACATCCTGCTGATTGTAAGGTCTCTTGGTGAAGAGAAAATTTAGATGTGTGATATTCAAGTTTGGGTCCAGAGAGAGATTATTCTGCATAGGAGTGGAAAGGGAAACCCAGATGTGGACATTGTACAGAGTTAGAAGCGAAAGAATCACTAGTGATAGAGTAAAAAGTAGGGGATTTGAGAAATAAAAATATTTACATGGATTTTATTAGTGAAATTTTGTGTGCTATGGGACAAAATTCTTTCTGTTAAGCTCATTAAACCAACAGTCATGATTATAAAAATTATAGGCTTTCTGGCATAACTCAGTATCTTATAGAAATAAGAATTGCCTGCTTGACTTATGATGGAGATCAAACATCCAGCACAAAAAAGTGGAAGGTGGACATCTGGATTGTTCTTGGAGTCCTCAACTCTGTATTATGTTCTTCTGTTTGAAGCTACTCTTTAATTACTTTGATGGGTAGTAATAGCAGTGGTGTTGGTAGCAGTAGACTAGTAATACATAACTTTCATTGAGTACTAGTAATTGGACAGGCACCATGATAAACATTTTGCACTGGATCATCTTATTTAATACTCAAAACCTATATGGAAAATGCTAATACTATTAACCCCATCTTTCAGATAAATAAATTGGGGCTTAGAACAATAACTGCTATAATTATATTTATTTTTAATTACAACTAAACTTCCCCAATCCTATATCCCTTTAGGTAGGAAATATTCTTACTAGCAGCTTGTCATATTTTCATTTACCTTTTTATATTCTGGTGTGGACTGGATATTTCTTATATCCTTAGTATCTAGCAGAATTTGTGATATTGAGAATAACAATTTAGCACACACTTCTGAAGACATAAAAGATATCTTAATAGATTCTAGACAAACAAGACAAAAAGCTTATGTTGTTTAGCTTCTCAACTGGCTTTTCAAGTTAATACTTGGGAACTGCTTACTGTCCCTAAAATAGACCCTGGACCACTTATTTAATTGGGAAAATCACAAGGCACAAACTCTGCGAGGGCAGAAACTATATAAGTTGAGTACGTTGTTGACTAATATGTCTAGTATCCGTGCTCATAGAATATTTGGCCACTGATAAAACATGTGAATAAGCCAGTCATAACAGATGCTGGATGTAATAATATACATTATTATATACATAATTGCACACTGCATATGACTATCAGTCCTTCTAGGGTCTAGTGCCTATTCATTGGTATTCCAATGGATACTGGATTAAATGAAAAAGAAAGAAGGAGGGAAGGAAGGAAGGAAGAAGGAAGGAAGGATGGAAGAAAGAGAGAGAGAGAGGGAGGGGGGAAGGGAGGGAGGGAGGGAGGGAGGAAGGAAGAATTGATGAGATTTCCTCCACAATTCTACAATCTGTTTGGCTGACATATAAACTTCCATATGGAAGTGCCAAAGTAAGCAAAGCAGAAAGCTTTTTAAAATTTCTTTTCAGGAGGTAAATGTTGCTTATAGATTGCTGACTATAATTAAAATTCTTATCCAAAAAACATTAATTTTTCTTTTAAAGAGAACACCATTTCATCCACACCTTAAGATTCGGTGAGTGTATGAGGTTGTTCTCACTTTGACTAAAAATGGAAAAAACATTTTTGATTCCCAGAAATGACGCCTTAGGAATACAGGTTTGGAAAACTCAGCTTCGTTTTTTTCTAACATCCTCATTTATGCTTGATTATTTACTAATCCTTTGTACCTGGTGGAAATATTTAAAATAGACTGCAGTTTACTGATACCAGCAAAACTTTTGCCACCTCCTTGGTGAGAAAACCACACACACTCTTGTGACTTGAAAACTTAACATATCTTCAGTAGAAGTCACTGTAAGGAATAGATGAACTCCCATAATACCAGTCAGTTTTATGGTTATAACTGCATTCAAAAATCAACGTGGGAGGAGCATGAAGATGGCGGAAGAGTAAGACGCGGAAATCACCTTCCTCCCCACAGATACATCAGAAATACATCTACATGTGGAACAACTCCTACAGAACACCCACTGAACGCTGGTAGAAGACCTCAGACCTCCCAAAAGGCAAGAAACTCCCCACGTACTTGGGTAGGGCAACAGGAAAAAGAAAAAACAGAGACAAAAGAATAGGGATGGGACCCGCACCAGTGGGAGGGAGCCGTGAAGAAGGAAAGGTTCCCACACACTAGGAAGCCCCTTTGCGGGTGGAGACTGCGGGTGGCGGAGGGGGGAAGCTTCGGAGCCACGGAGGAGAGCGCAGCCACAGAGGTGCGGAGGGCAAAGCGGAGAGATTCCTGCACGGAGGAGCGGCGCCGAGCAGCACTCACCAGCCCGAGAGGCTTGTCTGCTCAGCCACCGGGGCGGGCGGGGCTGGGAGCTGAGGCTCGGGCTTCGGTTGGATCGCAGGGAGAGGACTGGGGTTGGCGGCGTGAACACAGCCTGAAGGGGTTAGCGCACCACAGCTGGCCGGGAGGGAGTCCGGGAAAAGGTCTGCAGCTGCCAAAGAGGCAAGAGACTTTTTCTTCCTTCTTTGTTTCCTGGTGCGCGAGGAGAGGGGATTCAGAGCGCCGCCTAAACGAGCTCCAGAGACGGGCGCGAGCCACGGCGATCAGCGCGGACCCCAGAGACGGGCATGAGATGCTAAGGCTGCTGCTGCTGCCACCAAGAAGCCTGTGTGCGAGCACAGGTCACTCTCCACACCGCCCCTCCCAGGAGCCTGTGCAGCCCGCCACCGCCAGGCTCCTGTGATCCAGGGACAACTCCCCCGGGAGAACGCACGGCACGCCTCAGGCTGCTACAACGTCACGACGCCTCTGACGCCGCAGGCTCGCCCCGCCTCCTCCGTACCGCTCCCTCCCCCCGCCTGAGTGAGCCAGAGCCCCCGAAACAGCTGCTCCTTTAACCCCATCCTGTCTGGGCAGGGAACAGACGCCCTCAGGCGACCTACACGCAGAGGCGGGTCCAAATCCAAAGCTGAACCCCGGGAGCTGTGTGAACAAAGAAGAGAAAGGAAAATCTCTCCCAGCAGCCTCAGAAGCAGCGGATTAAAGCTCCACAATCAATTTGATGTACCTGCATTTGTTGAATACCTGAATAGACAACGAATCATCCCAAATTGAGGAGGTGGACTTTGGGAGCAAAGATATATTTTTTTTTTCCCCTTTTTCTCTTTTTGTAAGTGTGTATATGTATGCTTCTGTGTGTGATTGTGTCTGTATAGCTTTGCTTTTACCATTTGTCCTAGGGTTCTGTCTGTCTGGTTTTTTTTTTTTACTTTTTAAAAAATTTTTCTTGGGCTTCCCTGGTGGCGCAGTGGTTGAGAATCCGCCTGCCAATGCAGGGGACACGGGTTCAAGCCCTGGTCTGGGAGGATCCCACATGCTGCGGAGCAACTGGGCCCGTGAGCCACAATTACTGAGCCTGCGCGTCTGGAGCCTGTGCTCCGCAACAAGAGAGGCCGCGATAGTGAGAGGCCCGCGCACCGCGATGAAGAGTGGCCCCCGCTTGCCGCAACTAGAGAAAGCCCTCCCACAGAAACGAAGACCCAACACAGCCATAAATAAATAAATAAAATTAAAAAAAAATTTTTTTTCTTAATAATTATTTTTTATTTTAATAACTTTATTTTATTGTATTTTATCTTCTTTCTTTCTTTCTTTCTTTCTTTCTTTCTATTTTTTTCTCCCTTTTATTCTGAGCCATGTGGATGAAAGGCTCTTGGTGCTCCAACCAGGCATCAAGGCTGTGCCTCTGAGGTGGGAGAGCCAAGTTCAGGACACTGGTCCACAAGAGACCTCCCAGCTCCACATAATAACAAATGGTGAAAATCTCCCAGAGATCTCCATCTCAACGCCAAGACCCAGCTTCACTCAACGATCAGCAAGCTACAGTGCAGGACACCCAATGCCAAACAACTAGCAAGACAGGAACACAACCCCATCTATTAGTAGAGAGGCTGCCTAAAATCATAATAAGGCCACAGACCCCCCAAAACACACCACCAGACGTGGACCTGCCCACCAGAAAGACAAGAGCCAGTCTCATCCACTAGAACACAGGCACTAGTCCCCTCCACCAGGAAGCCTACACAACCCACTGAACCAACCTTAGCCACTGGGGACAGACACCAAAAACAACGGGAACAACGAACCTTCAGCCTGCGAAAACGAGACCCCAAACACAGTAAGTTAAGCAAAATGAGAAGACAGAAAAACACACAGCAGATGAAGGAGCAAGGCAAACACCCACCAGAACTAACAAATGAAGAGGAAATAGGCAGTCTACCTGAAAAAGAATTCAGAATAATGATAGTAAAGATGATCCAAAATCTTGGAAATAAAATAGAGAAAATACAAGAAACGTTTAACAAGGACCTAGGAGAACTAAAGAGCAAACAAGCAATCATGAACAACACAGTAAATGAAATTAAAAATTCTCTAGAAGGAATCAATAGCAGAATAACTGAGGCAGAAGAATGGATAAGTGACCTGGAAAATAAAAGAGTGGAAATTACTACTGCAGAGCACAATAAAGAAAAAAGAATGAAAAGAATTGAGGACAGTCTCAGAGACCTCTGGGACAACATTAAACGCACCAACATTCGAATTATAGGGGTCCCAGAAGAAGAAGAGAAAAAGAAAGGGACTGAGAAAATATTTGAGGAGATTATAGTTGAAAACTTCCCTAATATGGGAAAGGAAATAGTTAATCAAGTCCAGGAAGCACAGAGTCCCATAAAGGATAAATCCAAGGAGAAACATGCCAAGACACATATTAATCAAACTATCAAAAATTAAATACAAAGAAAAAATATTAAAAGCAGCAAGGGAAAAACAACAAATAACACACAAGGGAATCCCCATAAGGTTAATAGCTGATCTTTCAGCAGAAACTCTGCAAGCCAGAAGGGGGTGGCAGGACATATTTAAAGTGATAAAGGAGAAAAACCTACAACCAAGATTACTCTACCCAGCAAGGATCTCATTCAGATTTGATGGAGAAATTAATTCCTTTACAGACAAGCAAAAGCTAAGAGAATTTAGCACCACCAAACCAGCTTTACAACAAATGCTAAAGGAACTTCTCTAGGCAGGAAACACAAGAGAAGGAAAAGACCTACAATAACAAACCTAACACAATTAACAAAATAGTAATAGGAACATACATATTGATAATTACCTTAAATGTAAATGGATTAAATGCTCCAACCAAAAGACATAGACTGGCTGAATGGATACAAAAGCAAGACCCTTATATATGGGAGGGAGGGAGACGCAAGAGGGAAGAGATATGGGAACATATGTATATGTATAACTGATTCACTTTGTTATAAAGCAGAAACTAACACACCATTGTAAAGCAATTATACTCCAATAAAGATGTTAAAAAATTAATTTAAAAATAAAATAAAATAAAGATTAAAAAAAATCATCGTGGCTGTCACTGATCTGTCTTGGCTTTCTGGCTGATCCTCTGTACAGTCAATCTTGCTGCTTTAAGCCATCAGTAATCTGTAATGCAAGGATATCAAGCTATAGGAGTAGGGAGTTCAGCATTTCATTGGTTGTCTATATGAGTCATTTTTTTGAGCATGAATAAGTCATGCTTAAATGGACGGCTTCAGCCTACATTAAGAATCACTTGTTTTAGGAGAAAGTTGAAAAATAGAATAAATTCAGGTGTGGGGATGCCCCATGCATTCTCCTTTATCCAGTATCCCTTTTTTTCCCTACAGTGAAATGATAGATATACAATCATTTTAATACAAATCCTGCTTACAACTCCTGAAACTGATTTAATAGAACAGCTTGTGATATTCTAGTAGAGAACCCATTTAGGAAATTCAAGATTCTGAAGTCAGAACAGCATTGCTGCCTCTCAGACCATGCAATGATAGATGGAAGCATCTTGCTATGCATGTTTACCAGCAGGCAGGTGTATTTCATTCCCTTGATCCCTTCAAGAAGAGTTGAAAGATTTTTTTCAGCATTAACTTCTCTCTTTTCAGTCCCAACAGCAATCTGTCATGCATTTCGGGAAGTGTTTTGGGTGGGCATCTGTCTTAGTATTTCCTTGGTTTCTCTTGAAGAGCACACCATTGTCTTTTTTTCTATAGCAGAGTTCAGACTGTGCCAAGAGCAATGGGTTATGTGCTGAAGATCAGCCTACACATCTTCAGTTGCACACTTTCCATAGCCTCTGCCAGATTTGGTTGCATATAAATACAGGAGCACCTCACTGCCCCAGAAGAAACCTTACCAGTCAGGGCTACAGCTGAGTGTTAGAAATAAAGATGAAAACAAGAACACCATGCTGCAAGACATGCCCTAAAGTAACACATGGAATATGGAGGAGAATTTCCAAAATTCTCATTCAACATTTTTTTACCCATCTTTTACACTCAGTGTAGATAAGCCTAGTTGTATAATTTCCCATCCCATACAAAATCAGAATCATCAAACTAGACAACCTGTGAAAGAAAGGCAGAAGCTACAGAGAAAAGCAAAGACACTGGAAACATGTACATCGGAAAAAAGTAAAATTGCCTAGCAAGAGGAGGAAAACTCAATAAAGTTCATGATTACATTATATTCATAAACTACAATATTATACAGCAAATAAACTGGAAACATGTACATTGGAAAAAAGTATAATTGCCTAGCAAGAGGAGGAAAACTAAATAAAGTTCATGATTACATTATATTCATACACTACACTATTATACAGCAAACAGGCGGAATGATCTAGACTGGCAGTCAGCAAACTCTTACTATGAAAGACCAGATAGATAAGAAAGATTTTAGGCTTTGTAGTTCACAGAGTTCCTGTCACAACCACTCAACTCTGCTGTTATAGCACAAAAGCAGCATAGACAATGGATAAGCCAGGCTAGATTCCAGGGCTATTATTCTAATACAACTTATTTACAAAAACAGGCAGCGGTACAGATTTGGCATACAGGCTATATTTTACTAACCCTCGATGGACAGTTAGGTGAAGAAACATGGACAAGCCCCAAAAATGTAATTCAGGGCAAAAAACAGTAAGTTGCTGAATGATGAATAGGGTGATGTCACATACTTATTAAAGTAAAAAGAGATGCAGCACTTCACTATATAGTGTTTATGGGTCCACATACATACCCTAAAAATATAAGAGCATGCAAAAGAGTGACCAACACAACATCCTGGTAATGGTTATATCTGGAAAGAAAGCTCACGGGATGAGGGAGAACAGGGGGTGCCAACTCTATCAGTAATGACTCTTCTTCTTAAACTCTGTGTTGGCTGCAAATATATTCATATTACTCGCTATACTCTAAAAATATTACATAATCATAAAAATAGGCATTTTAACTCAAACAACGTGACATTCTGGGGCTATTTAATAGGGGCAAAAAAAGAATTATACAATTTAGTATCCCTAAGTTTATCAATATTTTATAGAAAGTGAGAAAAATCATGCACATAACAATAATTATAAATTTGAGGCAAAAAGAGAAAAATGAACTTTAGTCCAGACTTCTGTTGAAGAATCCATAGACATTTCATATTTCAGAGAGAAAATAAAGTTAATATTTTAGGCTAAAATATTTTGATGCTTATTGTGCTTTCTGTTATAGACAATCATGTATGTGGAACATCTCTTGTTTGATTTCCCAAGTAGAGTTTTTAGTATATTGTAATTTTTAACTATTTGACATTTTTAAAGACATATATGTATGTATTTATAGTCTGTGAATTTTCTGAAAGTCTTCCCTGACTTCTCTATAGAAGTTACTATATTTTGAAAAAAGCATATGATGGGCTTACTCATTTACATGGTTTCTTTAGCAGATCTTTTTTAAGGTTTTAATCAAAAAAGCCTGTGATTTTTCAAATCAGGGAATTGGTGACATTTATTTCAGTATTAGTGACCCCAACTGTACCTTAAATACTATTACAAGCAATAAATCAGTAACCAAGCACTAATAAAGATGATATATGGGGAAGAAATTTCTTCTAAACATGCAATTTTAAGGATGAATGTATAAAGTATCTTTCCAGTTACTGGGAATCAGGATAACAAACCTTTAGAGATTATACCCTTATAGAAAAACAATTTTTCATATAAGTATATGTTAACTATAATAATTAATATATAGTTAATATTTTAGTTTCTGAAAAGACAGTTGTGTACACACACATATATCTTTGCTCTGTCGGTTGAGAGGACCTAGAAGCAACAACACCTTACTAACAACTAGCACACCTAGCACTTAGATCTTGATTTCTAATACCATTCTCCAATAAAATGTATACTGTAATATTACTTGATGTTTCTCTTGAACTAATACTGAAGTTTTCATCTGTCTTGATTTCCCAAAATCAGCTGTAAGTTTCTATGACTCAGGGTTCATCAAATACTTAACTAATGCCTACCATATTTCAAGCATTCAAGCTTTGTGGAGATGAGACATCCACCCATCTTGATCACAAATACGGACAGCAAAACAAATAATAAATATCTAAGTAAGACATTTTCTAATTTTTATAATGGCTATAAGGAAAGTAAACAACAAGATGTGATAGAGAGTAGTGGGAGAGGTCAGCTTTGTGATCTTCAGCAAAGGAACTTCTCAGGAGACAATATTTATGCCAAGAACAGCGTGATGAATAAAAGCCAGCCATGGCATGAGTTGAGGAAAGAGCATTCCACACAGAAGCGATAGCGAGTGCAAAAACTCTGAGGTATGAAAGGGCTTTGTGAGCCGAAGGATCAGAAAGGAGAACAGTGTCTGGAGATGATTGGAGAGGGAGAGTGATATGGGATGAAATTGGAGAAGTAGACACACCAAAAACGGGTTTAGAAGACATTGAAGATGTTTGGATTTTTCCTAAGAGAAATGAGAAGCCAGTGAATGCATAGAAGACAAGGGAGTAACATTCACACTTTTACTGCCGTTTAAGCTCATTCTGGCTGATGTGTGAAGAATGGATTGCAGAAGGAGCAGGAGGAGAAGCAGGAAGATAAGATTTGAGGCTAATTTCAGTTTTCCAGGTGAGACATGATGCTAGCTAGACTCAGGTAGAGGTAGTGAATATGGAGACAAGTTGATAGATTTGAGAAATATTTTGGAGATATAAAGACTTGAATTTGCTAATGAATTAGATCCAGGTGGATGGAAGAGCCATTTTTATTGAGATTACAGGATACTTGGAATGGGACAAGTTTGTGATGAGGGCAGTTTCATTTGTCACAAGTTGAGACTAGGCTCTCTAGTTAAGCTCCGTATTGGCAGATAACTATGAGGAGTGAATAGATATGAATTATCAGCAATAGAAGGTATTCAAGGCCGTGAGACAAGATAGCATCTAAAAGGCCAAGTCAAGAAGAAAAGAGAAACTAAGACTGGCCCCTAAAGCTTTCCAAATTTTAAAGGTCTGATAGAAAATTGGCCAAGAAAGACCAAGAAGAAGCAGTCAATAAGATATTAGGAAGCAAGAGATTGTGGTGTCACAGAAAACAATAAAAGTATGTTTAAAGAAAGAAGAGATGGTGAAATGGATTGAATATTATTGAGAAGTTGGATAAGAAAAAAAGTTTCCATAGATTTAGGCAACATGGAGAAATATGATGACCTTTTTCAAGAGTATTGGAGTCATTGGGATGGTATCAAATTGGAACAACTTAAGAGGGAAAGAGAGGGAGGAGTTGGAGGCTGTGAAGATAGATCACAATTTTAAGAGACTTTTTTTATAAAGAGGGAAGATGTGGTGTTAGCTGGTGGGTTATGTGGAGTCAAAGGACATTTGAGATTTTGTTTTTTCTTTGGGTTGGCTTTGTTTTATTCATTTTAAGATGGATGTTTCCAGAACATGGATGTATGCTGATGGGGATGAAATGGTTGAGTGAGAAGGACCCACGATGTATGAGAGAGAATCCATAAGTTGAAAAGTGATGTTTTAAAATACTGCTGAACTGGTCTGACCCTGGCCCTTCGGGCTCATAAATGGAGCACAATCCTTATTGTTCTTATTAGCAAAAACTGGGTCAGCAGAGATAGATAAAACATGGCATAACCCCAATCCCCATGCTGACCATGAATCTCAATTTTCTCTCTTTTCTTTCATCTACTAATTTATTTTACATCTGTAGCTGTTAACAAGTTATGAAATATATGCAATGTCATCCTTTCTATAGTTCCCTTATGAAATTTAACTAATGTATTTAAAAACAAAATGGTCAAAATTATATAATGAAAAGAAGGAAGAAACAATAAAGATTTTTATCCACAAACTTATAAACCAGTTTTTTTTAATTTTCAAAAGTTTATTAGACACTGAATTTTTAAAAGGATGGTTATTCGCTGAGGTATGGTTTAAGTACCACTGGTAGTAAGCCAGGTGACTTGAAACAGATGAAATAGTAAGGGGTTGGGAGGTGGAGGGATACCCAACTGGAAAGGTAGGGCCAAGCTAGTTGAAAGGACAGTAAGGGGAACAATGGCTAGGAAGGAAGGGCGGGGAAAAGTGGTATTGGAGGAAAGTCCAGAGGCTGCTGAAGTTTCTCTGTGTGACTTATTTTGCCTGACTCAATATGCATGCGTGCATGTGCACACACACACACACACACACACACACACACACACACACACACATATTCATAAACTCGTGCCAGTTTGCTGTCTTGGAGTCAGCAAGTCCTGTCTTGGAGCTTTCAGAGCAGGGCTGGGCCAATCGAGATTAGATGACCAGAGAGAGGTCAAGGTCAGCTACTACCAGGCACTGCCGGAACCCAAGACCATGTGCTTTAAGAAGATGACGGCAGGGGTGAAGTCTCGGAGTCCATTACAGCTTCTTCAGAGCTAGCCGAGCTGAGCTATTGTACGATAGCCTTGGCAGTCTACTAGGATTCTATTCTGGTCTTGGCTGAGACGCACAGCTCTGGGAACCCATGTGTATCATGTCACCTCTCTGAGATTCAATAACGTGGTATGAACAAGAGTACTATCCTACAAGATTGTGAGTGCTGTGCCTGGCTCAAAAAAAAAAAAAAAAAAAGAGACAGAACTCGAGTTGTAAATCCTCTCAATTCATTCATCAGTCTTCCAATTAACAAATATAATTGAATTACCTACTTCTTATCTGAAAATATTGTTGCAAATATCCTAAACATTCTGAATTGATACTTACAAAACTGGGAGTTATTAAATAACCACATGTTTGAGGACCAGATCCAGAACAGCCTTTCAGATGGCTTCGGGAAATAAAAGTTTGTTGAATAAAAACAACTTATATCTTACGATTAAGAATTAACTTTTAGTTTTGGAGGAATGACTAAATATGTTTTATGTTTTTCTACTACATAGATAATGCTGGTTGATATTAAAAATTTAAAAATAGCCGTGCATAATTAACTTTAAACCTCATTTTCATCTCAAAGTGACAAGGTACTATATAACTACTAGTGACCAACAAACCCTATCCTATTTTTCTTCACTTCTTTCATTGAAGAACTAATTTGCAGCTCAGAAATTTTGTAAATTAATTACATGCACTATTGCTTTGTTTTACTTACTTTTTAATTTTTAAAAGTCAATAATTAGTATGCTTTGTTATACATGTATGTATTTGGTTATACATGTATAACATATTTTGGTTACACATGTATTTTTATGCTTACTTTATATATATATATCACAAGAAGGCAGTTTTTTTATTCATGAAATTGTAAAGTTTATTATTAAAATAAATTGAAAAAAGAATCTTCTAAAAATATAAAAATAATAATAGGGTGAGACCATGTCAAACATTGTGAAGGTAATTATAAAAAAAACTGAAGTATAAGAAAATCTTCCTTAAATAAAGAAAATGGAAAAGTTGATCAAAGATATACCTTTTCCACACATCAATGATTAAAAAGAGTAAATTTATTTTTCAAGATCGTTCTAGAGTTAGAACCATGTTTATAAACTTGTTACCACTTTTCTTTAAATAGCCTGAAAAAATTATAAAACTTCTTTAAGATAATGGTGCTTAATTATGATTCCCAGTGTATCAGGGCTGATTAAAAATATATATATATATATATATATTTTTAATTGTGCTGTCGAATAATACTTGAGTAGGTATATCTATATCTAAATTAAACAAGGAAATAAAAAAAAAAACTATATTACTGCTACTCAAATAGTAAGGTTGGGCAAAAATGCTCATAAAATCCTATCCCAGAGCCATGAGCTACCCGAGGTCTTGGGCTACATTAATAGGTATTCTAATGAAAATGGTGACAGCACCATCTGGTTAGCTTGAAATAAGGTCAGAGTGCAGACCTGGAAGGGCAATATTTGAAAAGTTGCCTGAATTTTGTCTTGCAAAGGTAACATTTGCCTTATCTCTAAAAATTGCTTACTTTACTCAGAGGTTTATGGGCCCAAAGACTTGAAAACTGGAAGTTAAAAGCTCTCTGAATTATTTTTGGTATTGACTCAGTGACAAGTTCAAGGAAAGATGCCTTTAGCATAGATGGCGCCACCCTAGAAAATGATTTCTTCTGTGTCTACACACTACTCATCACAGGAGAAACTCAGAGAACAGAAACCTGATACATATGATTTAGAATTTCAGAAATTTGAGAGCTGGAGAGGACCCACCTCAAGATGATCTAACACGATTTGCACGAATGAAGAAATTAATGCCCCAAAGTTTAAGTGGCTTGTGCACACCCACACACACACGCATGCACACAGCTGGCTAATGATACAGAAAATTTCACATGTTCTTTGTAAGATAAGGCCTTTTACCAATGATATGAGGAAGGATTCTCCACATCTATTTTTACATTATTTCATTGAAGTCCTTTCTTTCAAGCAAAAGTAACAATAAATTCCAATATTTTAGCTCATGATTCCTCTGCATTTTCTTTTCTTTTTTTTTTTTTTTTTTTTTTGCACTGAGACCCCGACATTCCTCGGTATTTACTGTCTTTCCCCACCTAGGACCCCACCCCTGATCCTCGCGAATAAAAGGCCCTCTCGTCTGCCCCAAATTCTGAAATTCCTTTGTGTCTGCTGTTTGCTTTGAGGGCAGCTCTCTGCATTTTCTATCCTAAAATGTATCTCTCTAAGAAATGCAGATTTCCTGAATGCTGCTTAGTGAGAACAGCAGGAATAATGGCGACCCTTCTGAGCAGGTACCGGAAATGGTGAGACCCTCAGCTCAACTGAACAGCCGTCAGTTGGGTGTTTTGTGAGGCACCTTGTTTTGGGCTCTATTACACTAAGGGACAAACCCTCCCCTTCCTGCAGAAGCCCTTGGAGCCAGCTCACAGGCAACAAAGTGGACTTTATTCTAAAAAATAATATCTACCCACAGAATTATTTTTCTGATCATAAAAGTAATAATTCATGGTTATTATAGAAAAACTGGAAACCTGGAAAAAGAATAGGAAAGATAATAGAAATCAATCACAATCTCACTGTGGTGGGAAATTATTGATTTTATTTTCAGAATTCATTCCTACTTCCTAAAAACCTCTAGTTTTATTTTTGAATCCTTGCACTTCTGGGAAAGCAGATGTCCCTTTGAGCCCCAAAAAGGTGCCCAATGAAGGTCTATCCCCTGTCCACAGCCACAGTGTGTCCATGGCTCAGGTGTAAAGCTGAATCTCCTAAGTCAACTCTGAGAATGCTTTTTATGTTAAGGATATTATCTTATTATCATATTTATTGCTAATATTTCCCAATTTGTTTTTTTTCTTTATTTTATGACATTTCAATCTAAATAATTTTTGAATTTTTTCATAAATGCAAGTATATATTTTTTTCTTTAGAATTCTGTCATTGCTTTTATATTTAAAGTTCCTTTCTGCTGTGGTTCAAATGTTTGTATCCCCCATAAATTCATATGTTGAAATCCTAACCCCCAAAGATGGCAGTATTAAGACGTGGGGCCTCTGAGAAGTGATTACTTCATGAGGATGGAGCCCTGGTGAATATCAGTGCCTAAGAAAAAGGACCTCACAGAGCTCCCTCACCCCCTTTCCCATGTGAGGACACAGCAAGGAGACACCAGTTACAACCAAGAAGCAGGTTCTCACCAGAACATAAACATGCTGGTCCCTTGATCTCAGACTTTCAGACTCCAGAACTGTGAGAAATAACATTTTATTGTTTATAAGCTACCCAGTCTGTGGTATTTTGTTATAGCAGTCCGAAAGCATAAGACAATTACCTTTCAGAACTAAGCCATAAGCACTTATATTTTGCCTAGGTTTTATGGCACTGAAGAAAAATTTTAATACTAGTTCAAATAGCAGCTAAGAAACTGTAAGAAGTGCTTTCTGCCCATATAGTCTTAAGGTTATTCTTTTTCTCTGTGTTATTTTAATTACTAATTAATTTATTTATTTAGCATTCATGCAAAATATATTCATTGAGTTCATGCTATGCGTTAAACACTGTAGTAGATAGAAAAACAGAATCTCTACTAGAATGAATTAGAATTATAATAGAATGTCACAAAAGTGTGCCTTGGAGAATTATGGAGAGAATTTCCCCCTTTGCCTCATGCTTGGAAGTATTAAGAAGGACTCCATGAAGGACTTTGAGCAGGAAGAAGAGTTTAAAGGCAGAGATACCAAAAAAGAATGGCTTAAGCAGAAGCATCAAGAGGGAGAAGCACAGGGAAAATGATTCACCTTTGCTGGAACTTAGGACACAGGAAGGAAAGTAATTAAAAATAAGAGTGGAGAAATGGAATTAACACAACACAGGGGCCTTGAAAATCAGACGTTAGCCATGGCAAAGTGAGTTTCTTCAAAGGGTTTTTGCAGGAAATTGAAAAGAGATATGTTTCAGGAACTATATCCTCAAATTGCATTTAGTGGGAAGAAAAGACTGAATAAGTACATATGTCTGAACCTTAAAATAAAATAAAAAGGAAACCTAACAGGTTTTAATAGTGTCAAAGGAACGTCCCATGATAGCGGATAAATTGAACCACACCTACAATTGTCTTAACAGTAACAAAATTCATTATCACTTTAGAGGAAAATTACTACATTGTCCTTCCTTCCTACTCATTAGAGTATAAAAGGGTCAGAAATGCTATCCCTCCTACCTACTATTAGGTCCCCAGAGGCAGAAAAAACAATTCTAATGAGGAATTAGTCAAATACAAGCAAGAAGATTAGACATAATGAGTATTCCCCTCCCTCTTGGCCCCTAGAGATTTCCAAGTACTATATTTAAATTTTGATGTAAATACTACTCTTCTTTTACATTTTAATTGCTTCTTAGGCTGATAGTTATCTTTGGAGAGACTAACAGTCATATTTTTAGCCACTATGAATATCTAATTTTTATTCATGCATTGTACTCTTTGCTACTGTGAAGCTAAATTTGAGCTTAAAGTGGGATTTTTGTTCCTGCTGCATTAATTCTCTCTACCACACACAGCGTATTTTGAATCCTGTTGGCTCTTCGTGGTTTCTCCTGGGGGCAAAGTGAACTTCATAGAGCCAATTTATGGCCTCCTACAGCAATTTTATGAGCCTGAAACTATGGAGCCATCCCTATGTGATTTTCATATACCTAGGAGAATTAGATTCAGATGTAATAGAATTAATCTTTGTAGTATATGTCATGAAATGTTGATATGCCTGCTGCCATACTAGCTCAGAATGCCCTGAAAATAATCTACCTTAAAAATATTAAATATTGAAAATAAAAGAGGTTTACATTATTCATGGTCAGTTTGACAGGATGCCCAGATATAACTAGGGTCCTTATTTGATCTAAATCCTGATCTAGAATCCTATTGTAAATGTGACCCCTAGGTTTTTACGGCCAGGCTACAGTTTGAATGAAAAATCACCTCATTTAAACATAGTTTCAGGTAATGTTTTTCTTGATTTTTATACAATGAAGTGTTTTACTGCAGGTGCTGGTGGATAAAGTACAAATTTTCAAATCAATGTGCTCAGCACTTCTGGAGAAATTAATTCACTTTTCATAGAGCTAAAATCATATAAATTTATACTCAAGCATTAAATTCCTAAAAATATCTCTTCCATGATACTTACTTGATAGCAGCACAGAAGTATTTTAGTTCTAATTCAATTATTTGAACATTCTGGTTATGTGCTTATAACAACAAAAACAAAACTGCTCAAAGATGGCAATTGTTAAAATATTTCAACAACTTCATAGGAATAGGTTAAACTCGGTGTCATGATAGATTAGGAAAAAAATACGCAGAATTGTTGGAGTAGGCTTTAGTTTATAATTAAACTTATGCAAAATATGATAAAATTAACCATATTATAAAATCATAATTATAACCCTATAAAATTAACCGTATTATAACTTAGGAAACATTTAAAAAACATATAGAAAAAAGCAATTCTAGAATAATCTTCAGAAGAGCAAAATGCATATATTAAAATAAATATCTATGTAGATATTATTTAAGCAAGTGATTCAGTTATCGAATGATGGCTTAATACAAAAAATATTAAAAATTAGAAATAAGTGCAAGAGGTTAGAGAAAATGTGGTTGTCTGGATACTTATTGATCAGAGACTATTAAGAAGTTACTGAGAGGATCTCTAGTATGACTTCAGAAAATGAAAAGTAGAGCAACCTCAAAAAATTATAAGCAAATCTTCAAATACTACTAATTAAGGCAAAAATAATAACAATGTATACCAGGTATTTTAGCATATTTAGAAGTAAAATGTGTGACAATGATAACATAAAAGATAGGGGGGAGGGGAAATGGGAGTAATTTTATGCAAATTTCTTACATTACTGTGGAGTGATACAATATTATTTGGAGGTAGACTCAAGTTAATGATGTGTATTAAAATCCCTGAAGAAACAACTTTAATAAAAGAAAACAATGAGGTGTAGCTAATAAGGCACAAAGTAGAAATAAAATGAAATCATAAGAAAATAATTAATACAAGAGAAGACAAGAGGAACACTTGAACAAAGACTATATGGGACATACATAAACAATAAACTTGTAGATTTAAATCAAACCATAGTGATATTTAAATTAAAAATTAACATTAAATACAAATAACACTGAATAGAAATCAGAAATTGTTAGAATTAAAAAGCTAAAAACAACTATATGTTGTCTACAAGAAACAAAATTTACACTGCTGTCCGGTATATTTGAAGGTTTTCAGAGAGTAGATCATAAGGGTTCTCACCACAAGAGAAAAAACATTTTTTCTGTTTTTTTTCTTTTGTACCTGTATGAATGATGGGTGTTCACTAAACTTATTGTAGTAATAATTTCATGGTGTATGTAAGTCAAATCAATATGCTGTACACCTTGAACTTACACAGTGCTGTATGTCAGTTTTACCTTAATAAAACTGGGGGGAAATAAAGAAAAAAATTAAATATAAGACAAAATGAGGATAAAAGTAAAAGGATGTGACAAAACTGATATAAGATAAAGTAGATTTTAAAAGAGGAATATTACTAGGAATAAAGAGAGATGTTTCATAATGATAAAGAGATTGATTCATCAGGAGGATATAAAAATCAGAAGTGTGTTTGTATCCAAAAAGCATAACTTCCAAATAAATGAGGGAACATGAAAACTAGTGGAGTTGAGCAAAGAAATAGACCAGTCAACAATTTTAGTTGGAGATTTCAACACTCTTCTCTCAGTAATTGACAGAAAAAGTAGAGAGGTAATCAGTAAGACTATAAAAGACTTTAGCAACTCTATTAACCAACTTGACCTAATTGATATTTATGGCTAACTCCACCCCAAAATAGATATACTAGGCTTTCAACTACACTGTAACATTCACCAAAGTAGGGCCTATACTGCACCATAAAGCCAGGCTCAATACATTTAAGATGACTGAAAACATACAAAGTATTTGCTATTCAAAATGAAATTAAGCTAAAAATCAATGATATAGAAAAAAAATCCCCACATGGGGAAAATAAACAACATATTTCTAAATTATACATGGATCAAAGCAGAAATCCAAGAAAATTAGAAAATATCTTGAACTGAAAGAAAATGAAACCATAGTACATAAAATTTGTTGGCTGTAACTAAAATAGTGCTTTCAAGGGAAATCACATCAATAAGTGCTTACCCTAAAAATAAGAAAGATCTCAAATCAATGACCTAAGCTTCCACTCTAAGAAACTAGGAAGAGAAGAGAATATTAAACCCAAAGCAAGTAGAAGAAAGGAAATACAAAATATAAGGCTAGGGCTTCCCTGGTGGCACAGTGGTTAAGAATCTGCCTGCCAATGCAGGGCACACGGGTTCGAGGCCTGGTCCGGGAAGATCCCACATGCCGCGGAGCAACTGAGCCCGCACGCCACAACTAATGAAGCCCGCGTGCCTAGTAGTCATAGTTGAAGTTGAAGCCACTGCAATGAGAAGCCCGTGCACTGCAGCGAAGAGTAGCCCCTGCTCGCCGCAACTAGAGAAAGACCATGTGCAGCAATGAAGACCCAATGCAGCCAAAAATAAATAAATAAAATAAATTTAAAAAAAAATATATATATATAAGGCTAGAAATCAAAGAAATGCAAAAACAATAAGGAAAATCAATTAAATCAAAAGTTGGTTCCTTTAAAAAAATTATTAAAATTGAGAAACTGCTAGTAACACATCTGAAAAAAAAATAAGGAATTAACGTGCTTATTCTAACATCACAAACACTTCACTTCTAACTGTATAGATATTAAAAGATAATAAGTATCATGAGCAACTGTATACCAGTAAATTCGAAAAGAGATGAAATGGCCAATTTCCTTGAAAGACACAAACTACCAATCTCCCTTAAGATGAAATAGGTAACCTGAATAGTCTTAAATGAACTTGTGGTTAAAAATCTTTCGACAAGGGCTTCCCTGGTGGCACAGTGGTTAAGAATCCGCTTGCCAATGCAGGGGACATGGGTTCAAGCTCTGGTCCGGGAAGATCCCACGTGCCATGAAGCAACTAAGCCCGTGCGCCACAACTACTGAGCCTGCGCTCTAGAGCCCATGAGCCACAACTACTGAGCCTGTGCGCTGCAACTACTGAAGCCTGTGTGCCTAGAGCCCGTGCTCCGCAACAAGAGAAGCCACCACAATGAGAAGCTTGCGTACCGCAACAAAGAGTAGACCTTGCTCGCCACAACTAGAGAAAGCGCACGCGCAGCAATGAAGACCCAATGCAGCCAAAATTGAATAAATAAAATAAATAAATTTATTTTTTAAAAAAAGAAAAAGAACTAAAAAAAAAAAATCTTTCAGCAAAGGAAATTCTAGATTCACAGGTCTTATCTGTTGAATTCTACCAAACACTTATGAAAGAAATAATCCCAATTCTACAAAAACTTATTCAGGGACAAGAATAGGAGGAAATATCTCCCAATTCATTTTATGAGGACAGCATTTACCCTGATATCAAAACAAGACAAACACTGAAAGAAAACTTCAGACTATTATCTACAATGAAAACCACAAAATCATTTTAAAATTTTATCAAATTAAATCCAAAGACACATTTCTTAAAGCAATACATTATGACCAATTAGGATTCACTCTAGAATACAAAGTTGGTTTAACACTAGAAAATCAATCAATGTGATTCACCAAATTGTGATATTAAAGTTAAAAATTATTTTACTGAGTACTAAAGAAAAAAAACTGAACAAAGTTCCACAAATAAACACTCAGCAAGTTAGAAATAGAAAAAACTTTCTCAAATTGAAAAAGGGGACCTATGGAAAGCCTACAGCTAACATCATATGTGATAGTGAAAGACTGAATGTTTTTGGTGTAGAAACAGGAGCAAAACAAGAATGCCTTCTCTCACCATTTCTATTCAAACCCGGTACTGGAGGTTCTGGTTACAATAAGTAGAGGGCAATGTAAGTCTATTTATAAGTCTACTGGTAGACCCTAATGTCATTACATTACATTGTGAGAGGGAGGAACAGCCAAAATATTTAACAACTCATATCCTGAATTCAACTAAGGCCCCTAGGGTTTTGTTTTGATTCATTTGTTTGTTTGTTTGTTTAGTAAATGGTACTGATAAATCATGCCTTCTGATCATAGCCTAAGAAAGACACTGTAACTGAAACACACCAATAATGGTCAAACAAGCAATACTAATGAACTAATCAATCAACAACAACCTGTAGAGAATTTTCTCAAGGATTATTGGCTGTCCCTGCTGTATCCCTCTTAGCTTGTCAAGCGGTATATTCATCTGATAAATAAAGACTAAACCTACTGTGGTAATCAGTTCACACTATATGTAAATCAAACCATTGTGCTGTACCCCTTAAACTTATACTGGGATGTATGTCAATTATTTCTCAGTAAAACTGGAAAAACTATTTTTTAACTTAAGTTTTTTTTTTTTTTAAAGAAAGAGATGATCTGTACTAATTCAGCAGGTGGATTGTCTCTTGTGGATTGCCTGTGAAGTTTTGACTAAATTGCATTTTAAATGCATTTCTAAAATGAAAATTCTACTACATGTAATCTCAGTGTTCAAAATTATACTGAACAGCTACGTACATGATAAAGTTAATCATATCAATGAGCTGTAATAGATTTAATTTTCCGTCCCGTTAATTTTTCACCTCTGGAGTAGGTCCTGCCTTGCTCTTCAGATACTGAATTTGGTTGTATTCATCGTGTGACTTCCTGATGATGCGCTCAGAAGTAACACAGATAAATTCCAGTTTTGAAAATAATACCCATAAAACTTATGTATGGGAAAAGTGAGGGTATATCTCATGTATTCTTCCTCGATACACGTAAATGCATGCACACATATGTACATACACATAGGCATAGACATATTGCACTGCAAATCTCTCATTTCACAAACTAGAAATACACAACTCAATTCTTTATTTCTAAAATCCTAGTTATTAAAAATGTATATTCTTATGTGATGAACTCCTTGTACTTGGCTGAAAACCTCACACTACTTCTAAAATTGTAAGTAGGGAAGTGTATTTCTGTCTTTATTATTCCCTTGTTTTGTATTAGTATATATGCAAAGTCATACATGAATGGACGGCGCTAATGGAAAATTAAATGAATATTCCAAGGTCACACGGAAATTGCTGACATCGGCAGTGATATGCCTTCGTCTGTAGGCAGCATTAATTTCTGTTGTATGATACAAAGTTTTGATCACTACTGAAACTATATGTAAGCATGTTGGGACTTCTTGATTCTTTTTTCAAGGTAAGAGCATTGCTGCTTACTGTCTGTCATTCTTCATACAAGAAACCCTGAACACTTAGAAATAAGAAATGTGAATAAGTGCAGGCGCCTGATTTGGGAGTTGAGAGGGAGAAGGGAAATGGGGAAG
Source organism: Balaenoptera acutorostrata (assembly GCF_949987535.1). Taxonomy (NCBI): domain Eukaryota; kingdom Metazoa; phylum Chordata; class Mammalia; order Artiodactyla; family Balaenopteridae; genus Balaenoptera; species Balaenoptera acutorostrata. The sequence goes on from NC_080070.1 coordinate 10,715,237, forward strand.
AGATCAGAATGGTTGCCTCCATTCTCAGACCCAGATAAGGTCCCTGCACGCCGGGTGCTTCACACTTGGGGCTAGAAGAGGAGAACAGGGAAGTGGGGTTTGGGAGCAGTTTGATCTGGCTCAGAGAAGGGCGAGTGGGAGTAAAGCCCACAAACTCACTGGAGTATTCCGCCCTCCCACGCCTTCCTGCGTTCCCGCACTGATCTGATTTGTGTGTTCATCGCGGTCTTGTTTATGAAGATCAGTCTTCTCATGCTAATAGATGTTCATGGCAATGAAGAATAAAGCAGGATATCAGGACTGACTGTGCATAAGAAGTTGTCATGGTAAAAGTAAGAGGATTGGCTTAGCTGACAGACAAGTGTGATTTCAGCCGAAGGGTGAGTGTGATTAACCACCGATTCAAGGGGAAAACCAAACGGGAGCAAAACAGGGAAAGCTAGGGAGGAGACATTTATTTACACCTCTCCCCGGTCATCCATCTTAAGTAAACAGAACAGCATTATTCTCGGGAATCTTTATTACTATAAGAAACTATACTTGTGTAAAAAATATAGATATATATGTATATATACACTCATATCTGTGAGCATTTAAACATTTCCAGTGCACTCGCAAATCTCAAGCACCACATGAAAGCAGTGAAATGACATCTGAGAGACATTTTCAATTACATTTCAAAAGGATATAAATGATTAGAATAATAAAAATAAAAAACCGTGCCTATCAGAATATCTACATTTTCTCACATTTATCTTGAATACGCATTCAGTACTTTCATAGGACGAGCTCTGGAAATCAATACTGTAAATGAAATATCATTGGCATCCCCTTCTCATTTCAGCTGTGGTGTGAGTGAAGAGTGGTAATGTCTCGATAAATAATTTTAGCTTCAGTCTCTTTTACCCTCATTCCCAACAGATGAGCAATTTCTGAAAAACAACTGTAGAAGATGCACTTTTACCTCTTCACCAAAAACATATAAAAATGAAATATATTGTGATATTTATTACCATGTATATTACAAACCACCATGGCGATCCAGTACAAATGGCTTTTTTCTCTGTGGCACTGACCTTCAAAAGTGATGATTTGAAAAACCATAGAATTTATGACAGCTTAACCAGAAATTAACTAGAAATACAGCTGCTATATTAATAGGTAGTTGTGGCTTTGCTATAAAGTTTGAATATGAAAGGAAACTCTGATCCTCATGGTCTGCTATAAACTTTAAATATGCAGAAAAATATGTCCCTGAAAACAGCCGGAGGACGCTGAGACAATGTTTATGTGAAACGATGCTGTCTCTTCTTCTTAGCCTCCAAACTTAATGGCAGTTTTTGCATTACATAAATTCAGCATTAGCAATTGAATGACTGGCATAATTTTTAGCCCAGCAAGTCAGAAAGGCTTCCCAGAACTGCGTAAGTGTACCTATTTGCACTTGTAGATCCCTGTGTATGGTGACGTGAATCTTTATGTATAGATAGGCTTAAGCTCCTTATGAAATCAATGAGTGAGTATATTTCTGTGACCAAATGCTGAGCAGTGAAAAACTGATGGTCATTGAAACGTTACTTTGAAAGTGTCAAATATTTCCTCTGTACCTTCAAAATATTTTCATCTAGGTAAACATCATGATGCTACATTTTTAGTAGCTTATTTAACACCTATAATCAGTTTGGTCAATATTTTAGTTTTAAGTGGACACAATTTCCCTGACATGTAAATGACATCATGGTGCATGCCAAGATAATTTTTATAGTATTTTAAATTAATTTGCAAACATCCTCAAACAGGTACATAATTTCTTTTCTGATGATGGTACAGGTGGGCATGAGATGTAGCTTAAACATGCCCTCTCTAAGAGGCTCAGACATTAGAGGACCTGTCGTAGCTCTGGCTGCTATAATAAAATACCATAGGCTGAGCGGCTTAAACAAGAGACATTTATGTCTCACAATTCCAGAGGCTGTAAAGTACAAGACCAAGGTGCCTGCAGATTTGGTCCCTGGTGAGAGCCCTCTTCCTGGCTTGCAGATGGCCACCTTCTCACTGTCTACTCACATGGCAGAGAAAGCTCTCTGTCTTCCTTCACTTGCAGGGACACTATCCCACTTAGAGCCTCACCCTAAGGACCTCATCTAAACCTAATTACCTCTCAAAGACCCCACCTCCAAACACCACTATATTAGGGGTTAGGATTTCAACATATAAATTTTAAGAGGATAAAATTCAGTCCACAGCAGAACCTAATGTCTTTATCCATGTTAGCAGATTTGTCAGTTTTTGGAAATTATTTAAACCACAGCAATGAGGAGGAAGCAACTTACGTTCATTTTTATATTATTGCCATAACTAATTTCTGAATGGTGGTTTTGCACACAATCAGCATTTGGTGGCTTAGAAGGCTAAAAACTAAAAGAAAAAAGATAAAGGACCTATATTTTTTAATGAAAGTACTAACTATGACAGAACAAATTAAGAAAAAACATTTTTACATTAATGAGAAAGATTTTTGAGAAGAGAAGCTGAGATAATAATTCCTCACAATTTAAATTATTTTGTTCTGATAGTTTTCTTTGCCTTGTATGCTTTATAACTGATGATTTTATTTGTTCTTTGAGGTTTACAGTTTTAAAAGAGTTTCAGTTTAATCATGTCTCATCTATTCCACAGTGGCTAGAACTGATCACTTTATGTGTCAAAATTTATAATCTAATCTGTCCAAGGCTGTAACTCCTTCACAGATGTGGCTATTTAAATGAAAATTGAAATTAGTTAATGTAAAAATAAAATTTAAACATTTAAAATTCAGTTTCTCAGTCATATTAGCCACCTTTCAAGTGCTCAATAGCCACATATGGCTAATGGCTACTATATCTGGCAGTGCAGATTGAGAACATTACCATCACTGTGGAAGGTTTTACAGAACAGGCCTGCTCTAGAGTGTCAGGAAATTATGGCCTGTGGGCCAAGCCTACCTGCCATGTGTTTTTGTAAATAAAGTTTTATTGGAATGCAGCCACACCTATTCCTTTATGCCTTATCTATGGCTGCTTTTGTACTATCCCAGCAGCCTTGAATCATTGCAAAAGAAACCATATGCCCTGCAAAATCTAAAATATTTGTTACTATCTAGCCCTCTACAGGAAAAGTTTGCCAGCCCCTGCTCTAGAGGATGGATACCTTAGGAGTTTGTAGCTCAGACTCTGCAGGTCAACATACTGGAATTTGAACCCTATTTCTGGCAGAAATTAAGTTCTCTAAGCATTCTTTTTAATTGTTTGTAAAGTTGGAATTGTAATAATACTGATCTTACAGACTCCTGTGAGGATTAAATGAAAGAATTATGTAAAACACTCAGCACAATGACTGACACATTGTAAGCCCTCAAAAAACATTTCTTGTTAGGTTTTTAATCATTGTTATGTTCACTAATATTATTCTTGTGACCTGTAAAAGATGTGCAAATGTACCCCGTCTTTCAAATCTTAAATCAGAGTCATAGCTCAAGAAGTGACAAATTAACCAAAGGTACAAAGGCCAAATATTTTATAGGTTTGATGGTGACCTAGGTATATAATTTACTTCAGGCAATGTATATGAATGTTAAAAAATAAATATCTTTTGAAATTTTATATGTATTTCCTACCTAGTGTGTGAGACACATAAACACATCTGAAATATCCCATGCCTAGGAACCAGCAAGACAAACTTTATCTGAAATTCCTTGGGTTCCTACTCAAAGGCTTGGTCCTATGAAGCTGTTGACTAGTTAAATCTGTCTTCCTGGCCATCATCAAAAAATCTAGAAACAATAAATGCTGGAGAGGGTGTGGAGAAAAGGGAACCCTCTTGCACTGTTGGTAGGAATGTAAATTGATACAGCCACTATGGAGAACAGTATGGAGGTTCCTTAAAAAACTAAAAATAGAAATACCATACGACCCAGCTATCCCACTACTGGGCATATACCCTGAGAAAACTCTAATTCAAAAAGAGTTAAGTACCACAATGTTCATTGCAGCTTTATTTACAATAGCCAGGATATGGAAGCAACCTAAGTGTCCATCGACAGATGAATGGATAGAGAAGATGTGGCACATATATACAATAGAATATTACTCAGCCATAAAAAGAAACGAAATTATTTGTAGTGAGGTGGATGGACCTAGAGTCTGTCATACAGAGTGAAGTAAGTCAGAAACAGAAAAATAAATACCGTATGCTAACACATATATATGGAATCTAAAAAAAAAAAAAAAGGTTCTGAAGAACCTAGGGGCAGGACAGGAATAAAGATGCAGACGTAGAGAATGGACTTGAGGACACAGGGAGGGGGAAGGGTAAGCTGGGATGAAGTGAGGGAGTAGCATGGACATCTATACACTACCAAATGTAAAATAGATAGCTAGTGGGAAGCAGCTGCATAGCACAGAGAGATCAGCTCGGTGCTTTGTGAGCACCTAGAGGAGTGGGACAGGGAGGGTGGGAGGGAGACGCAAGAGGGAGGGGATATGGGGATATATGTATACTTATAGCTGATTCACTTTGTTATACAGCAGAAACTAACACAACATTGTAAAGCAATTATACTCCAATAAAGATGTTTAAAAAAAACCTGTACTGCACAGAGATAATTATGTTTTGTAGAATATGGATTGTTAGGCATTTTAAATTGATGCTTGTCAGCAACAAGTTATTTGCTGAATAGCAATCCTTTTTTTTAAAGAGAAACCCCCTTGAGATTTAATGTATACACTTTTAAGATCATTTTAAATCATATTTATATAACATAAAATTCCCCCATTTTAAGTGTAAAGTAGTATGGTTTTAGTGAATGTATAGAGTTGTGCAACCACAACTAGAAATAAGTTTTAGAACACTTTAATCAACCCTCCAAATTCCCTGTGCCCTTTTGTGGTCAAGCTGTCCCTCGTCCCCAGCCACAAGGCAAGCACTGAGCTGCTTTCTGCTGTTATGTTTTTGCTTTTTCCAGAATTTCATGTTCATATGTCATATGTGTTTTGTGTCATTTATTTTTTTACTTGTCATTATGTTTTTGAGATTCTTCTACATTGTTCTGTATATCAATAGTTTATTCTGCTTTACTTGCAGTTGTATTCTGTTGAATGTATGTGCCACATTTTGTTTATACGTGGACCAGCTGATGGATATTTGAGTTGTTTCTATTGTTTGGTTATTGTGAATGATGATACTATGAACATTTGTGTACAAAAAAAAAAAAAATCTGTCTTCCAAGTTTGATAATACTCTAATCCCCATTCATTTTAGGCTTGCCGAAAATGACTGGACTCTTTGGCTTGATCATTATGGCCACGTGCAGATTCCATACCATCTAATTTTTTCTTTAGTTTCAGCTACATAGCAATAGCCTCTTCTCATAAAAGATTAGGAGGTATAGGGGAACTATTAACAGAAAAGGACTTTGTTGATAAAAGAGCCACCTACATATGGTAGAAATCAGCCTTGGCAAAGTTGTGGGGAGGCTGCCAGCGTGACCTCACCTTCCCTTTCTCTCACCTCTCTTGATTCGGGAGCTTCTCACACCCTGGCATCCCCCACCCGCAGCCCACTGAGATCAGTGAACTCCCTGTTTCCATGTGACCCTCCCAGGGCCTAGAGCCTCCCTCCCAGACGTTAATGTGACAGGCAGGTGCCCCAGGTGTACAAGGGCTAATGGGTGTTGGACCAAATAAGAGTCTACAAAGATCAAGTGCTGTGGGAAACCTACACAGTATAACAGGCTGTTCTCAGTTTTTTAAAAATTTTTCCTTCCACTCTTCCATCAGCCCATCATTATGGACTTTTAGCAGCATATATTACCGGCAATAGTGTACATTATTACTTGCATGGGATGATCCTCTATCCTAAAATACTACGTACCAAAGTTATTTCCAAATGAGCCTTGAAATAAAAAGAAGGGCAGGGTGAGTGTGTGGGAGGCGGATGTTGCCCTTTATATGCACCAAATAAAGAAAGAAGGATAAAAAGGGGATGGAAACAAATCTATACAGAGAATTTGCTATGTGCTTAGAATTAGGCTAGGCACACTATAAGTAGTAACTCGGTAACTAATTTTGTCGATGTGTTTCTAAAGCAGGTGTTAAAAGGTCCCTTTTGTTACCAGAAAAACTGAGATTCAAAGAAAGTTAATAATTTGGTAATCAGTGATAGAGCTGGAATTCAAAGTCAAGTCTGTCTGATTTCAACATTTATTCCCTTCTACACTGTATTATCTCTCATTAAAGTAACCTATAGCGCATGCTATTTTATATGGTGGAACTTTTGTATGAAGTGAAAAAAATTATCTGTAATTCACCTCTTTCATAAATCTGGATCATAGCACAAATTTGATAAACATGTAAATAGTCATAAATTCCAGCAATGGATCTGAATTACAGGAGACACATATAAATCTATACACTAAATAACTGTCCTTCGCTTACATTTGCAGTGAAGGCCATGTTTGAACAGCAGCTGGCAGAGCTTCTGGAGTTTACCTGCTTGGGTTCACTGCCTGGTCCTGCACCTGTGCACTACATCTTGCACTGTCTTTCTAGAATACATGCTTCCAGGGACCCCAGAGCATTTATCTTCATCTGAAGCGCTTGGAAGTAAATGGGACTGAGCATAATCCACTAGATGAAACTTGACCTTGTTGTTTATTTCTGATGACTTCAGAGATCAGATCTCTCCCCATGAATCACCCTGGCGGATGATTTCAGATTTCTGCCGTTGGTACACCGGAAAAAGCACTTTAGTGTTCAGGATTTTGGTTTGTTTGTGAAGAGCCTCAACTTTGAAATTCTGTTTTTTCAGAGCTTAATGAAGCTTGCAGTTGGTGACCTACAGAACATTTTGCTTTCTAATGCTTTTTCTGAATCACAACAAGACTTGAACATCTCGTTGAACTTGAAAAAACTAATTCTTCATCCCAAATTTTGTCTTGGAGAGACCCAAAGTCACATTGGGCTGGTAAATATCTGTAGATGAAGATGCTTTTTTTTTTTTAGTTAACATTAGTATTTATTGTGCAAAGTTGCATTAGGAGTTCATTTTCAAAGTACAATTATCATTCAATAATACTAAGATACTTTAATCTTCAAACTATTCAAGAACAAAATAAACTACAAGATAATACTATGATAGCAGAGGCTACCAATAATTGAGTGCTTTTTCTGCCATGGATGTTGCTAAGGATTTCATACACCGATCTCACTTATTTAAACAGCACAAGAACTCTGAGATGCATGTTTCATTGTCCCCATTTTGCCAATCAGTAAACGGAGACTCAAGGAGGTTACATGATTTACCTAGTGTCCGTTAACAACTGATTGCATATACAGAATTTGAACTGAGACTGTTTGAGGCCAAGGAAGATGTGCTGAATTACAAGTGACACAAAGAAAAGGTGCAAAGGTAAGAACTCACATTGGAACCCAGGACATTATGCAAACCACAGGGCAACAAGTGCAATGAAAATGTACTGTTTCTCTAGAAACATCTCCAGTTCTGCCCCAGTGTCTAGATCACCCTCTGTGACCAGCCTAGTGGTTCTCAACCCTAGCCTTACTTCACAGTCACCTGGAAATCTTTTGAAAAAATACCTAATATCTGAGCCCCACCAAGTAGATCAAAATACGGGGTGTGGGGGGGTCTGAGTATCAGATATGGGTCTCATGGCCATTTCAATAAATAGGTCAGTTAGCATCAGAGAGACAGGGTGACTGTGATTATAGTAGAGGTGATGGTTGTTTTCGTGGTGTTAAGGGGAGGGAGATGTGAAAGAACAACTGGATAGAGGAAAGCCCAAACAAATTCTTCCAGCATTTTCAGGCTTGAAAATTATCAGAAGCTACATCAATGCTTGATGACACCCCCAAAGACCTGTCCTAGGCCCACTAAGGTCCCAGTAAATCTTTCTGTGTCCTGACAAGTAAAGTAGCCAGGAAGTTCAGTAAGTGTATTACAGTTAGAAATATCTGATGGTTGGATAAACAGATGAAGTGATTTCAGTGTTCATTGACTCGACATGGACATGGGTTCAATGGGGCTTTTCATAAAACTGCTGGCATTTCATAAAAGCAAATCTTATTGCCAAAAACTCCTCTTCCAAACTAACATGATTCTTTTCCATAAGGGTTAATTCAACAAACAAAAAAGCACAATGAATGGAACAAGTCTGGAGACATATTTCATTGGGTCAAGGCAGTGTCAATGCCACCATTAGAAGTTTCTGCTGTTTTACGGAGTAAATAAGATCTTGGTAAAGAGAAATAAAGACAGAGAAGACAATCGCTTTGGGTTGGATGGTGCCAACTTGGGAAGCAGGAAGCCATTTTAATATAGATCCTTAGGAAATACTACAATACCTGCCACTAAGATTGCAAAATAGTAGTAAACCCAAGAAAATGCTTTACCCCTTGTAGGCACTATGTATGTCTTCTGGACAATGCAATTTATAAGGCTTGAGAAGAAAGAACGCACTCTCAATAAGCCAATGGTTCCCTGCATGAATGTACATTTTTCAGACTTGGTCTCAGAAGTGTAGGAAGCTCATATACATCAGATAAATTCCCATTTTGTTGCAGAAGTTTCAAAACACTCCAGAGATAGAAAACCACTAAGAAAAACCATAAGCACCTCATATAAAGACTGCTGGAAGCTTGTAGGAAGATTACATGTGGATTGCAAGATTCTGTATATGAACCATAAACATCCACTTTTCTGCTCATTTCTATAGCTTTCCTGGGCCCATTGAAAAGATTGAAATGTTTTCAAAATCTAGGTTAAAAAAATAATACAAGTTTTTTACAGGCCTTTAAAACACTAAAAATAGAACTACCATATGACCCAGCAATCACACTACTGGGCATATACCCTGAGAAAACCATAATTCAAAAGGACACATGTACCCCAACATTCATTGCAGCACTATTTACAATAGCCAGGTCATGGAAGCAACCTAAATGCCCATCGACAGATGAATGGATAAAGAAGACATTGTACATATATACAATGGAATATTACTCAGCCATAAAAAGGAACAAAGTTGGGTCATTTGCAGAGATGTGGATGGACCTAGAGTCTGTCATACAGAGTGAAGTAAGCCAGAAAGAGAAAAACAAATATCGTATATTAACACATATATGTGGAATCTAGGAAAATGGTACAGATGAACCTATTTGTAGGGCAGGAATAGAGACGTAGACGTAGAGAACGGACGTGTGGACACAGGGTTGAAGGGGAGGGTGGGACGAATTGGGAGATTAGGTTTGACATAAATACACTGCCATGTGTAAAATAAATAGCTAGTGGAACCTGCTGTATAGCACAGGGAGCTCAGCTCATTGCTCTGTGATGACCTAAATGGGTGGGATGGGGGGTGGGAGGGAGGTCCAAGAGGGAGGGGATATGGGGATATATGTATACATATAGCTGATTCACTTCATTGTACAGCAGAAACTAACACAACATTGTAAAACAATTATACTCCAATAAAAAAATATATATATTTTTAAGGATCGGTACTCCAAGTTCTTTGTATAAATTACGAACACTGCTGATGGATAAGGAAATCCACATAATAGGTGCTCTTGTAGACATGCTCATGGGGCCTCTAATTTCAGCGCAGGCAGTAAATGTTTCTCCAGACTGAATTTGAATGCAGGTTAAAACTTCATGCACAAATGTCTTGGAAGTATTACAGAGGGCCGACGCTCTTATTTTTTTTCTCTGTAAAACAGTGATGCCTTGCTCCCATCCCTAGACAGCCTGATTTAATTGGTATGAGGTGTGACCTGGTATTTGGATTTTTTAATGCTCCCGTGGTGATTCTTTTTTTTTTTTTTTTCAAACATCTTTATTGAAGTATAATTGCCTTACAATAGTGTGTTAGCATCTGCTTTATAACAAAGTGAATCAGTTATACATATACAATATGTTCCCATTTCTCTTCCCTCTTGCATCTCCCTCCCTCCCACCCTCCCCATCCCACCCCTCTAGGTGGTCACAAAGCACCGAGCTGATCTCCCTGTGCTATGCGGCTGCTTCCCACTAGCTATCTATTTTACATTTGGTAGTGTATATATGTCCATGACACTCTCTTACCCTGTCACATCTCACCCCACCCCCTCACCATATCCTCAAGTCCATTCTCTAGTAGGTCTGTGTCTTTATTCCCGTCTTGCCACTAGGTTCTTCATGGCCTTTTTTTTTTTTTTTTTCCCTTAGATTCCATATATATGTGTTAGCATACTGTATTTGTTTTTCTCTTTCTGACTTACTTCACTCTGTATGACAGACTCTAACTCCATCCACCTCATTACAAATACCTCCATTTCATTTCTTTTTATGACTGAGTAATATTGCATTGTATATATGTGCCACATCTTCTTCATCCATTCATCTGTCGATGGACATTTAGGTTGCTTCCATGTCCTGGCTATTGTAAATAGAGCTGCAATGAACATTTTGGTACATGACTCTTTTTGACCTATGGTTTTCTCAGGGTATATGCCCAGTAGTGGGATTGCTGGGTCGTATGGTAGTTCTATTTGTAGTTTTTTAAGGAACCTCCATACTGTTCTCCATAGTGGCTGTATCAATTTACATTCCCACCAACAGTGCAAGAGTGTTCCCTTTCCTCCACACCCTCTCCAGCATTTATTGTTTCTAGATTTTTTGATGATGGCCATTCTGACCGGTGTGAGATGATATCTCATTGTAGTTTTGATTTGCATTTCTCTAATGATTAATGATGTTGAGCATTCTTTCATGTGTCTGTAGGCCATCTGTATATCTTCTTTGGAGAAATGTCTATTTAGATCTTCTGCCCATTTTTGGATTGGGTTGTTCGTTTTTTTGTTATTGAGCTGCATGAGCTGCTTGTAAATCTTGGAGATTAATCCTTTGTCAGTTGCTTCATTTGCAAATATTTTCTCCCATTCTGAGGGTTGTCTTTTGGTCTTGTTTATGGTTTCCTTTGCTGTGCAAAAGCTTTTCAGTTTCATTAGGTCCCATTTGTTTATTTGTGTTCTTATTTCCATTTCTCTGGGAGCTGGGTCAAAAAGAATCTTGCTGTGATGTATGTCATAGAGTGTTCTGCCTATGTTTTCCTCTAAGAGTTTGATAGTGTCTGCCCTTACACTTAGGTCTTTAATCCATTTTGAGTTTATTTTTGTGCATGGTGTCAGGGAGTGTTCTAATTTCATACTTTTACATGTTCCTGTCCAATTTTCCCAGCACCACTTATTGAAGAGGCTGTCTTTTCTCCACTGTATATGCTTGCCTCCTTTATCAAAGATAAGTTGACCATATGTGTGTGGGTTTATCTCTGGGCTTTCTATCCTGTTCCATTGATCTATATTTCTGTTTTTGTGCCAATACCAAACTGTCTTGATTACTGAAGCTTTGTAATATAGTCTGAAGTCAGGGAGCCTGATTCCCCCAGCTCCATTTTTCGTTCTCAAGATTGCTTTGGCTATTCGGGGTCTTTTGTGTTTCCATACAAATTGTGAAATTTTTTGTTCTAGTTCTGTGAAAAATGCCAGTGGTAGTTTGATAGGGATTGCATTGAATCTGTAGATTGTTTTGGGTAGTAGAGACATTTTCACAATGTTGATTCTTCCAATCCAGGAACATGGTATATCTCTCCATCTATTTGTATCATCTTTAATTTCTTTCATCAGTGTCTTATAATTTTCTGCATACAGGTCTTTTGTCTCCTTAGGTAGGTTTATTCCTAGATATTTTATTCTTTTTGTTGCAATGGTAAATGGGAGTGTTTTCTTAATTTCACTTTCAGATTTTTCGTCATTAGTGTATAGAAATGCAAGAGATTTCTGTGCATTAATTTTGTATCCTGCTACTTTACCAAATTCATGGATTAGCTCTAGGAGTTTTCTGGTAGCATCTTTAGGATTCTCTATGTACAGTATCATGTCATCTGCAAATAGTGACAGCTTTACTTCTTCTTTTCCGATTTGGATTCCTTTTATTTCTTTGTCTTCTCTGATTGCTGTGGCTAACACTTCCAAAACTATGTTGAATAATAGTGGTGAGAGTGGGCAACCTTGCCTTGTTCCTGATCTTAGTGGAAATGGTTTCAGTTTTTCACCATTGAGGACAATGTTGGCTGTGGGTTTGTCATATATGGCCTTTATTATGTTGAGGAAAGTTCCCTCTATGCCTACTTTCTGCAGGGCTTTTATCATAAATGGGTGTTGAATTTTGTCAAAAGCTTTCTCTGCGTCTATTGAGATGATCATATGGTTTTTCTCCTTCAATTTGTTAATATGTTGTATCACATTGATTGATTTGCGTATATTGAAGAATCCTTGCATTCCTGGGATAAACCCCACTTGATCATGGTGTATGATCCTTTTAATGTGCTGTTGGATTCTGTTTGCTAGTATTTTGTTGAGGATTTTTGCATCTATGTTCATCAGTGATATTGGCCTGTAGTTTTCTTTCTTTGTGACCTCTTTGTCTGGTTTTGGTATCAGGGTGATGGTGGCCTCGTAGAATGAGTTTGAGAGTGTTCCTCCCTCTGCAATATTTTGGAAGAGTTTGAGAAGGATAGGTGTTAGCTCTTCTCTAAATGTTTGATAGAATTCACCTGTGAAGCCATCTGGTCCTTGGCTTTTGTTTGTTGGAAGGTTTTTAATCACAGTTTCAATTTCAGTGCTTGTGATTGGTCTGTTCATATTTTCTATTTCTTCCTGGTTCAGTCTCGGCAGTTTGTGCATTTCTAAGAATCTGTCCATTTCTTCCAGGTTGTCCATTTTATTGGCATAGAGTTGCTTGTAGTAATCTCTCATGATCTTTTGTATTTCTGCAGTGTCAGTGGTTACTTCTCCTTTTTCATTTCTAATTCTATTGATCTGAGTCTTCTCCCTTTTTCTCTTGATGAGTCTGGCTAATGGTTTATCAATTTTGTTTATCTTCTCAAAGAACCAGCTTTTAGTTTCATTGATTTTTGCTATTGTTTCCTTCATTTCTTTTTCATTTATTTCTGACCTGATCTTTATAATTTCTTTCCTTCTGCTGGCTTTGGGGTTTTTTTGTTCTTCTTTCTCTAATTGCTTTAGGTGCAAGGTTAGGTTGTTTATTCGAGATGTTTCCTGTTTCTTGAGGTAGGCTTGTATTGCTATAAACTTCCCTCTTAGCACTGCTTTTGCTGTGTCCCATAGGTTTTGGGTCGTCGTGTCTCCATTGTCATTTGTTTCTAGGTATTTTTTGATTTCCCCTTTGATTTCTTCAGTAATCACTTCGTTATTAAGTAATGTATTGTGTAGCCTCCATGTGTTTGTATTTTTTACAGATCTTTTCCTGTAATTGATATCTAGTCTCATAGCGTTGTGGTCGGAAAAGATACTTGATACGATTTCAATTTTCTTAAATTTACCAAGGCTTGATTTGTGACCCAAGATATGATCTATCCTGGAGAATGTTCCGTGAGCACTTGAGAAAAATGTGTATTCTGTTGTTTTTGGGTGGAATGTCCTATAAATATCAATTAAGTCCATATTGTTTAATGTATCATTTAAAGCTTGTGTTTCCTTATTTATTTTCATTTTGGATGATCTGTCCATTGGTGAAAGTGGGGTGTTAAAGTCCCCTACTATGATTGTGTTGCTGTCAATTTCCCATTTTATGGCTGTTAGTATTTGCCTTATGTATTGAGGTGCTCCTATGTTGGGTGCATAAATATTTACAATTGTTATACCTTCCTCTTGGATCGATCCCTTGATCATTATATAGTGTCCTTCTTTGTCTCTTGTAATAGTCTTTATTTTAAAGTCTATTTTGTCTGATATGAGAATTGCTACTCCAGCTTTCTTTTGATTTCCATTTGCATGGAATATCTTTTTCCATCCCCTCACTTTCAGTCTGTATGTGTCCCTAGGTCTGAAGTGGGTCTCTTGTAGACAGCATATGTATGGGTCTTGTTTTTGTATCCATTCAGCCAGCCTGTGTCTTTTGGTGGGAGCATTTAATCCATTTACATTCAAGGTAATTATCGATATGTATGTTCCTATTCCCATTTTCTTAAATGTATTGGGTTTGTTATTGTAGGTGTTTTCCTTCTCTTGTGTTTCTTGCCTAGAGAATTTCCTTTAGCATTTGTTGTAAAGCTGGTTTGGTGGTGCTGAACTCTCTCAGCTTTTGCTTGTCTGTAAAGGTTTTAATTTCTCCATCGAATCTGAATGAGATCCTTGCTGGGTAGAGTAATCTTGGTTGTAGGTTTTTCTCCTTCATGACTTTAAGTATATCCTGCCACTCCCTTCTGGCTTGCAGAGTTTCTGCTGAGAGATCAGATGTTAACCTTATGGGGATTCCCTTGTGTGTTATTTGTTTTTTTTCCCTTGCTGCCTTTAATATGTTTTCCTTATATTTAATTTTTGACAGTTTGATTAATATGTGTCTTGGCGTGTTCCTCCTTGGGTTTATCCTGTATGGGACTCTCTGTGCTTCCAGGACTTGATTAACTATTTCCTTTCCCATATTAGGGAAGTTTTCAACTATAATCTCTTCAAAAATTTTCTCAGTCCCTTTCTTTTTCTCTTCTTCTTCTGGGACCCCTATAATTCGAATGTTGGCACGTTTAATGTTGTCCCAGAGGTCCCTGAGACTGTCCTCAGTTCTTTTCATTCTTTTTTCTTTATCCTGCTCTGTAGTAGTTATTTCCACCATTTTATCTTCCAGGTCACTTATCCTTTCTTCTGCCTCAGTTATTCTACTATTGATCCCATCTAGAGTATTTTTAATTTCATTTATTGTGTTTTTCATCATTGCTTGGTTCCTCTTTAGTTCTTCTACATCCTTGTTAAATGTTTCTTGCATTTTGTCTATTCTATTTCCAAGATTTTGGATCATCCTTACTATCATTATTCTGAATTCTTTTTCAGGTAGACTACCTATTTCCTCTTCATTTGTTAAGTCCAGTGTGTTTTGAGCCTGCTCCTTCATCTGCTGTGTGTTTTTCTGTCGTCTCAATTTGCCTATCTTACTGTGTTTGGGGTCTCCTTTTCACAGGCTGCAGGTTCGTAGTTCCCGTTGTTTTTGGTATCTGTCCCCAGTGGCTAAGGTTGGTTCAGTGGGTTGTGTAGGCTTCCTGGTGGAGGGAACTAGTGCCTGAGTTCTGGTGGATGAGGCTAGATCTTGTCTTTCTGGTGGGCACGTCCACGTCTGGTGGTGTATTTTGGGGTGTCTGTGGCCTTATTATGATTTTAGGCAGCCTCTCTGCTAATGGATGGGGTTGTGTTCCTGTCTAGCTAGTTGTTTGGCATAGGGTGTCCAGCACTGTAGCTTGCTGGTCGTTGAGTGAAGCTGGGTCTTGATGTTGAGATGGAGATCTCTGGGAGATTTTTGCCGTTTGGTATTACGTGGAGCTGGGAGGTCTCTTGTGGACCAGTGTTCTGAAGTTGGCTCTCCCACCTCAGAGGCACGGCCCTGATGCCTGGCTGGAGCACCAAGAGCCTTTTGTCCGCACGGCTCAGAGTAAAAGGGAGAAAAAATAGAAAGAAAGAAAGAAAGAGGCTATAATATAGTGAAGTAAAATAAAGCTATTGTAAGGCAAAGCTATACAGACAAAATCTCACCCAGAAGCATATACATATACACTCACAAAAAAAAGGAAAAGGGGAAGAATTAATATCTCCTGCTCCCAGAGTCCACCTCCTGAATTTGGGCTGATTCGTTGTCTATTCAGGTATTCAACAGATGCAGGTACATCACGTTGTTTGTGGAGTTTTAATCCGCTGCTCCTGAGGCTGCTGGGAGAGATTTCCCCTTCTCTTCCCTGTTCGCACAGCTCCCGGGGTTCAGCTTTGGATTTGGACCCGCCTCTGCGTGTAGGTCGCCTGAGGGCGTCTGTTCCCCGCCCAGACAGGACGGGGTTAAAGGAGCAGCTGCTTCGGGGGCTCTGGCTCACCCAGGCCGCGGGGAGGGAGCGGTACGGAGGAGGCGGGGCGAGCCTGCGGCGGCCGAGGCCGGCGTGACGTTGCACCAGCTCGAGGCGCGCAGTGCATTCTCCCGGGGATGTTGTCCCCGGATCCCGGGACCCTGGCAGTGGCGGGCTGCACAGGCTACCAGGAGGGGCGGTGTGGAGAGTTACCTGTGCTCGCACACAGGCTTTTTGGAGGCGGCAGCAGCAGCCCCAGCGTCTCACGCCCGTCTCTGGCGTCTGCGCTGATCGCCGCGGCTCGCGCCCTTCTCTGGAGTTTGTTTAGGCGGTGCTCTGAATCCCCTCTCCTTGCCCGCCGCGAATCAAAGAGGCAAGAAAAAGTCTCTTGCCTCTTCGGCAGCTGCAGACCTTTTCCCGGTCTCCCTCCCGGCTAGCTGTGGTGCGCCAACCCCTTCAGGCTGTGTTCACGCCGCCAGCCCCAGTCCTCTCCCTGCGATCCGACCGCAGCCCGAGCCTCAGCTCCCAGCCCCGCCCGCCCCGGCGGCTAAGCAGACAAGCCTCTCGGGCT
This sequence comes from Balaenoptera acutorostrata, assembly GCF_949987535.1. Lineage (NCBI taxonomy): Eukaryota > Metazoa > Chordata > Mammalia > Artiodactyla > Balaenopteridae > Balaenoptera > Balaenoptera acutorostrata. Next base: position 10,731,742 of record NC_080070.1, read on the forward strand.
GGTGAGTGCTGCTCGGCGCCGAGCCTCTGTGCGGGAACCTCTCCGCTTTGCCCTCCGCACCCCTGTGGCTGCGCTCTCCTCCGTGGCTCCGAAGCTTCCCCCCTCCGCCACCCGCAGTCTCCGCCCGCGAAGGGGCTCCTAGTGCGTGGAAACCTTTCCTCCTTCACAGCTCCCTCCCACTGGTGCAGGTGCCGTCCTATTCTTTTGTCTCTGTTATTTCTTTTTTCTTTTGCCCTACCCAAGTACGGGGGGAGTTTCTTGCCTTTTTGGAGGTCGGACGTTTTCTGCCAGCGTTCAGTGGGTGTTCTGTAGGAGCCGTTCCACGTGTAGATGTATTTCTACTGTATCTGTGGGAAGGAATGTGATCTCCGCGTCTTACTCTTCCGCCATCTTCTCCAATCCCCCGTGGTGATTCTAATATGCAGCAAAGATTGGGAACCACTGGGCTAGACTGATTGGTCTCAAATTCTTATATGACTGTGTCATTCTTCTGCTTAAAATGCCATATACCTAATCTTAATAAAACAGTCCAAATTCTCCAACACAACATCTAAGGTCTTTCAAATCAGACTATTTGTCATCACTCTGGCCTCACCTCTCATTCCCCTCCTTCTACTTTAGTTCTTAACATCCACCACACATCATCTACCTCTTAGTGACTGTTTCCCTATGGCCCTTAAATAACATAATGAAGGCAAAGATTAATTTAGATCATAATAATTGAGGAGATTCTCTTTATCATCTGGAAGCCAATTGGTAACAAGCCCACTTCCGGGAAGGAAATTTTTGCAAAGATTTTATAGTTGAGCATAAAAGTTGTAATATCCTTTCCTTCTCATCCATTCAGCACCCCTAACACTAGAACAATCCACAGTAAACTGTCACTATCAAGAAAGTCACAATGGAAAGCTTTTGGATTTCTGTAAAGGGGCACCTTTCAAGTCCTTGTGTCACTTTGGGGAGTTCTTTACATTTTATGATCTAAAGCCCAACCACCCCTGACATCCAGGTGCCATATGCCAGCCACTTTAGGTCCATGTGTGTACTTACCCCCATATTCTGGCATCTTACATCACAAATCCTTAGTTGTATAAATATTATACAGTTGATAAAAGTGGTGTCCTCTCTCCTAAATTAACAAAACGATCAGGAATTTAAACAAATCCCCTCAAGGTAAATAAGAAAAATAATGCAGGATGGATGTGGAGAGTTATTTCTCATCATAAAAGCTCCTAACCAGGAGAACAAAGTGAAACTCTAGGGCTACTTGTCATTGTGGAAGTTCTTCATCCTTCACAATTCTAGTCAGGACACAAGAGAAAAAACAGGTAGATGTAGAAGCCCTTTGGGCTCACCTGGGTTCACCCAGTTGCAATAGGGGCTTAAATATTTGCAGGTGTTAAATCTCCCTCATTCATTTTTTCTTTTTTCAAGTGCCCTCACTCTACCTAAAACATCCTGTCCAGACCCCCTCTGCCCACCACCATCTGACTTCTCTTCCTGGCTATCTTCTCAGTGACCTTCAGGATTAACCTCAGTAACTGCCTCTCCCAGGGGGGCCTGACCCGGACTGGATGCAAGTCTCCTCCGCATGCATCTCGAGCACCCTCTCCAGGTACCTGGCACACACTCCCTTCTCCCTACAGTGACTGCACTGAGGTGTTCCAGAAGGGACCCCTGTACTATTTGTCTTTGCAACAGCAGTGCTGGGGGCGATTCACCCTCCATAAATATTTGATGTTTCATGATTGATTGAATGGATGAATGAATGAACCCTTGACATTAAGCTCGAGAGAGTCAGTATTCTCTGTTTTAATATGCACTTGTCTATCACAAGGTTGATTTGAATATTAAGAAATATTATGCATACAACATCTGGAAATAGTAAATCCTTGATAACATTTTTTTCTCTTCCCCTTTTCTCTTTTGTATTTAAGACTCATGTCCATGTGAGGGGTACAGTTATAGAGTAACAAAGCAAAAGAATTCAGAAAGTTAATACCATTTCCTGATTAAAGCACAGATGCACATGCAATGCTTATTTTACAACTTGGAAAGACATGAATTTTACATAGTAGTGCTATGTTCCCCCTTTATGAAAAAAAATATTGATGGGAGGAATGATTATAATAGAACACAGAATGTCAATTCTACAATCTTTTAGAAGCAGTGTGGTATGATTATTAAGATCATGGGCCTAGAGAGACTTGGAGACAGGGAAACGTGGGTCTTAAATCTCAGCTACTTAGTTGGCATGTATCCTTGGATGACTTACTTAACCTAACTAAACTTCAGATTTCTCATCTTCAAAACAGGGACAATACCTAAATCAACTGATTGATGTGAGGATTAAAGGAGATTATTTATGTAAAGCACATAGAAAACACTCAACAAATGAAGTTGTTATTAATTACTAGGGAAAATGTGTTTCAAAAATAGTCCGTGGGACGTGAATGCACACCTAATATTCTATCTGTCTAGCACTTCTCCTACTTTTTCTGGGAAAAATATGTCCCCTTCTTTTGGGAAATATCTATCCCTATTCTGGCCATGCAGGAGTAGGGAGCTACCAATCTTCTTAGGCTTTCTTGTCCAGCATAGGTGTAAGCAAATTTTAAGCCAACAAGGGCCCTTCTGTGGGATAGCACAAATTGACCCTAAGAAAGGAATTGCCTTGTCCCTGTGGTGAGCTGGAAGGTGTGCCTGGGAATTGACATGCTCATGGGTCCAGCATCTTAGAAGAAATCAGTGTGAGAAAAATTAAACCATCATTGAAGTGCAGCAGAGAGGGGAATTGGGGAATATTCTGAGGGTTCAAGTCTCTGCTTCTAGTTATTCCTGGGATATATCCCTGTCCTTCCCAGGGTTGGTTACATGAGAAAATATACCCCCTTCCTACTTAAGCTTGTTAGATTCGAGGTTCTGTAACATGAACCTGAGATGACTATCTAGCCTGGGAACAAAGGCAAGGACACCTCAGGGTGCTCAAGCCTGGGAGCAGGACCAGGACAGAATTCCATTGCTCTGTATGTTAGAGGGAAAGAGATTTCAAATGAGGGGCAATCCCAGAAGAAAGACAATAAGGGATAGTAAAAAAGAAAGGAAAGAAAGAAAGAAAAAGAAAAAGAGATTTGAATAATATAATTAACAGCTGGAATACTCTTGGAGTAAGAGACCAAAGAAAATTCCCCCTATTGTCAAATTTGCCCAAAAAGCCATTATTAAGAAGAATGATTAATGTGTAATTTGTCAATGTGCCACAAAGTACAATACTAATACATGTTGCATGGGATTGATTGTGTGAGTGTATGCATGTGAGTGTGTGTGTAAACTGAGGGACCATTTGAATTGCTTATCTCTATTATCATCATATGGAACAAAGAAAGTGAATATGGAGATGCAAGAGACTGGAGCCAGAGTTGACCTGCCAAATCCACCTAATTTCTTGATCCTCAGAAATATAGAGGAGGTCCTTGGAATTCTTTCAGCCACAGGATAGGTTCTCAAATTTGTTATGTTTTGGATCAAAGAGAGACTGGAAGATTCTACCTATTATCTGGTGTAGGGGAGCAGGAGTTGCCACTCCAAAATATCTCTTTGGCATGCAGATTATTTAGAAGTGAAAACAATCAAGGCCCAAAAGACTCAGGAAGAACCTTTGACCTTCCCATTCACTGCCTAAAGAATGTAGATAGAGGACCTGTTCCAGGAAGGGAGCATCACCATGGATAACTACAGTAGGAACTAGGTGTTAGACAAGGAGGAACCTAGCAAGGCCTGTTTATTTAAATTCCTCTCTCTGTCCCACTGTGTCTGCCTGGCTCAGCAAACATTTGTTTACCACATATTTGCTTTTCTATCTCCATGTCCATTGCCCTCCTCCCCTATGAAGTCTCAAACCATGGCCCCCAACATCCTCTTTTGCCTTTAGCTGACAATGGTATTTAAGGGGAAGGCTTCAGCCATTTTTGGGGGGATGGGGGGAAGAAATGTTTTATTTAGATAAATTAAGACGTTGTATTAATTACATGAAATTAGCAAAGTCCAAATCAAGTGAAGGAAATCTTGAACTGACTCCCTAAACAGAACCAAAATTGCATAAACATTACCAAAATAGCTCCACCAAAGCAAAGAAGAAGGAGAAGAAGAAGAGGAGGAGGAGGAGGAGGAGGAATAAGAAGAAGAAGAAGGAGGGGGGAGGGGGAGGAGGGGAGGAAGAAGGAGAAGAAGGGAAATGGTATGGAAGTAGTGGTGGTGAGAAGTGGTACATGGGAACTGTGTACTTTCTGCTCAATTTTTCTTTAAACCTAAAACTGCTCTTAAAAAGGTCTATTAATTATGAAAAAAAGAAAAACAAAGACATTGTTGATTCAACTTCAGGCCAAAGTACAGTAATAGGAACCAGATTTATCTTCTCACCTGAAAGAACTAAAAAACTAGAAAAACATAAAATGGCAATTCAAGACATTGGACATCAGGCAATGAAGGAGCATGATTTATGAGAGATGGTGAAAAGAATAAAATGAACTCTAGGACATTGAAAGCTTGTTAGCTTGTTGCCTGGAGAGAGCTCCTAGGCCATGGTGCAAAGAAAGGGAATGCAGATGGAGTTTGGTAGTTTTCCTGAGCTGAGGAGAGGAAACCAGTTTCTGGGGAGGAACAGGCAGCTAGAGTTCTCCAGAGAGAAGATACCAGGGAAGTGCAAAGTCCAGAGTAAGTCTTTAGCTAAGACTGCATCAGTTAATGAGTGTGAGGAAACCACACAAAGTCTGGAAAGTACCAACCAGAAAGTTGAAGGGAACCAATTCCCAAAGTTTGCACAGACCAAGAATAGTTCTCTTCACAAGAGCCTAAATGAAAAATTCCATCATTCACAAGGCTCAGAAGGTTCTACATCAGTAGAGTAGAAACTTAGTCCTAGACAAACACTGCTCTGACACTGTCTAATAAAGTTTAAAAACAAGCCAGAAAGTAACAGCCTGTTTGTAAGTAACTTAACTGCATCCCAGACTAAAATGGAACAATATTTAAAGGAATGAAAAAAAACAAAAACAAAACAAAACAAAACCCCACAAAAGCCACAATGTTTGGCATTCAATAAAAAATTTACCAGGAATGCAAAAAAGCAGGAAAAAAAAATCAATCAATCAAAAACAACCCTGGAGGAGATGACAGAATAGGTAGATAAGCTAATAAGAGAGTTAAAACTATAATCTGTCTGTTCAAGAAGCTAGAAGAAACAGTAAGCATTATAAGTAGAGATACAGAAGATATTAAAAAGACCAAAATGAAGCATTTAGAGATTAAAAATGCAATGTCTGAGATGAAAAATACAGTGCATGGTATAGATAACAGATGAGTCACTGAAGAACAATTTGTCAGTAAACTTGAACACATAGCAATAGAACTATTCAAAATAAAATAGAAAAATAATGATTACTTGCAGTGATACTTTCAGTGATAACTGGTGAAAAGACAAGGAGCCTAATATGCATACAATTGGTCTTCCCAAAAGAGAGGACAGAATATAAAAATAGTTGAGGGAATAATGCCCCAAAGTTTTGAAATGTTATGAATACTCTAACCTACAGACTCAAGAAGTAAAATAAACCTGAAGAAGGAGAAGGAGAAGGAAAAGAAGGGGAAGAGGAGGAAGAGAAGGAGGAGGAAAGGGAGGGGGAAGGGGAAAGGGGAGGAGGACGAGGAGGAGAAAAATACACATCAAGACTCATCATAATAAAGTGATTAAAATCAGTAATAAAGAGAAAACACTGCCAACATTCAAATAAAAAAGATACTTTGTGTGGAGAGGAACAAAAATAAGAATGAAAGAAGACTTCTTATTATAAGCCATCCAAGGCAGAAAGACAGTGAATACCAAGAAGGAAAAGGAAAAAACAAAACAAAACAAAACCTTTCAACCTATAATTCTACAGCCAGAAAAAAATGGCTTTCAAAAATGAAGGCAAAATAAAAGTTTATTCAGACATTAAAATGCCAAAAGGATTAACCAGCAGCAGACCTGCCCTATAATAAACAGTGGAGTAATTCCTTTAGAAAATGGAAAAATAATACCAGGTGTAAATATGCATCTACCCAAAGGAATAAAGGGCACTGGAAAGGGTAACAACATGTAAAATTTTTAAACTGTTTTCCTTACTGCTTAAATATCATTAAGAGACATGACTGCTTTAAGTAAAAACAGTAACAATGAACTTTTCAGTTTATAACACGTAGAATTAAAGTGTATCACAACATTACGACAAAGGACAAGAGGGGACAATTGAAGTACACTATGATAAAGTTCACATACTGTACGTGAAGTGGTATAATTATCACTTGAAAGTAGACTGTAACAATTTAAAGATGTATACCATGAATTTTAAAGCAGACATCAACATAAAATAACAATTAGTTACAAAGACAATAAAATGGAATCATAAAATAATAATAATAATTAATGCCAAGGGAGGCAGGAAAAGAGAGGAAAGGGAATAAAAAATCAGATGGGAGAAATGGGAAACAAATAGCAAAATGTTACAATGAAAACCAACCATATCAATATTTACATTAAATGTAAATAGTCTAAATACATTTTTAAAAAGCAGATATCATCAGATTGGATGAAAAAATTTAGAATAAACTATATGCTGCCTAAAAGAATTACATATTAAATATAAAGTTATAAATAAGGTAAAAGAAATAGAATGGAAAAGGATAGATCATGCTAACAATAATAAAGAAAGCTTGAGTGGTTATATAAATATCAGACAAGTATTGTATATTTAAGAAAAAAGAACATCAACAGGGATAAAGAGCATCATTTTATAATTAGAAATCAATCAATACACCAAGAGAACATAATAATTACAAATATTTATGCACCTGATGTTAAAACTGCAAAATACATTAAGCAAAACCTGATAGAACTACAAGGAGAAATAGAAAAATACACAATTATAGTTAAAGATGTCCTTCCTACACTGTTGGTAGGAATGTAAATTGGTACAGCCACTATGGAGAACAGTATGGAAGTTCTTTAAAAACCTAAAAATAGAGCTACCATATGATCCAGCAATCCCACTCTTGGGCATATATCTGGAGAAAACCATAATTTGAAAATATACATGCACTCCAATGTTCACAGCAGCACTATTTACAATAGCCAGACATGGAAGCAACCTAAATGTTCAATGACAGAGGAATGGAAAAAGAAGATGTGGTCCATATATATAATGAAATATTACTCAGCCATAAAAAAGAATGAAATAATGCCATTTGCAGCAACATGGATGGACCTAGAGATTATCATACTAAGTGAAGTGTGTCAGACAGAGAAAGACAAATATCATATGATATCACTTATATGTGGAATCTAAAAAAATGATACAAATAACTTATTTACAAAACAGAATCAGACTCAAAGACTTAGAAAACAAACTTATGGTTACAAAAGGGGAAAGGGGGAGAGGGATAAAATAGGAGTTTGGGATTAACATATACACACCACTATACATAAAATAGATAATCAACAAGAATCTACTGTATAGCACAGGGAACTCTGCTCTATAATCTTGTAATAACCTATATGGGAAAAGAATCTGAAAAAGAATAGATATATGGATATGTATAACTGAATCACTTTGTTGTACACCTGAAACTAACACAACATTGTAACTCAACTATAGTCCAATATATAATTTTTAAAAAACCCAAGATTTCAACACTAACGTTCTCAAAAGTTGATAAAACAAAGGGATAGAACATCAGTAAGGGTATAGGAGACACAGACAATACTGTTGACCAACTTGACCTAATTGATGTTTATAGAACACTCAATTCAATAGCAGCAGAATATGCAACCTTTTCAATTGCGCATGGAACACGTAACTAGACAGACCGTTTTCTGGGCCATAAGCAAGAAAACTGATTTTTTTTTAAAAACTTAATTTGTATTTTCTCTGACCCTAATGGAATTTAATTAGAAATTAATAATAGAAAGATATCTGAACAATCCAGAATATTTGAAAAATGTTCTAAATGTACAAATTTAGGAAGAAATCCAAAAAGAAATTAGAACATACTTTGAACTCAATGAAAATTAAAGGATAACTTATCCAAATTTGTGGGATACAACTAGAGCAATATTTAAAAAGAAATCTAAACTACCAAATGCCTATATTAGAAGAGAAAAAAAGGCCTCAAATCAGTGATCTCAAATTAAACCGGAAGAAACTAGAAGATGAGCAATTTATCCTAAAGAAAATTTAAGAAATAAAGATCATAGTAGAAAACAAGGAAATACAAAACAGCAAAATGATAAAGAAAATCAATGAAACTAAAAGCCATTACTTTGAGAATATCAATAGAGAAGATAAACTCATAGCCACCATGATCAGGAAAAAAAGGAAGAAGTTACAAATTATCAATATCAAAAATGAGAAAGGTGACATCACAGATTCTACATATAGGAAAGGAATTAAAATGACAATTTTGAATAATTTTAAGCTAATAATTGAGACCTTAGATGAAATGAATAATTCCTTGAAATATATACACTACCAAAAGCTCACTCAAGAAAAAATATTTAACCAGAATAAATCCATGGTTATTTTAAAAACTATTTTGTAGAAAAATTCAATTCATACAACTAAACAGTCTATAAACAGGGCTGCGCATATATGATAAATAATTTTTTTGATAAAAAGTGCAGTGGCAAATTGTGTCAAAAAAGGGAGGTCTTTTTAACAAATGGTACTGGAATAATTGGATATCTATATGCCAAAAAATGAACTTTGATCGAGACTTTCTACCATACGAAAAAATTAATTCAAAATGGATCATAGACTTAAATACAAAATCTAAAACTTTAAAACATCTAGTCAAAAACATAGTAGAAAATCTTTCTGACCCTGGGTTAGACAAAAATTTCTTAGATACAACACCAAAAGCATGATCCATTTAAAAACGTTGATAAACAAGACTTCATCAACAAGATTTTAAGAATTCTGATCTTCAAGAGCCATTGTTAATAGAATGAAAAAATGAAACACAGACTTGGAGAAAATATTTGCAAATCACATATCTAATCAAACCATTTCACTCCTAGATATTTTCCTAGGAGAAATAAAAGCATATATACATACAAAGCTTAAACCTGAATGTTCATAGCAGCTTTATTTGTAATAGTCAAAAACTTCGATCAACCTAGATGTCTGTGAACAGGTAAATGGATAAACAAATTCTGTTATATCCATACAGTGGAATAGATTTAAACAATAAAAAGAAATGAACTATTGAGATACACTGTAACATGGACAAATCTCACAATAATCATGCTGAGTGAAAGAAGTCATATACAAACAAAAGTACACAATGGATGATTTCATTTATATAAAATTTTAGAATGAGGAAACTAATCTATAGTGACAGAGAACACATCGGTTGCTACTTGGGGGCTAAGTGGAAGATAGTTTACTCGCTGGCAGGAGGAATCTTTTGGAAGTGATGGAAATGTTCACTGTCTCAATTGTAGTGATCATTTCATACGTGTGTGTGTGTGTGTGCATCTGTGAAAATGTCACTTTGTGTAATTTAAACATGTGCGGGTTATTGTAGGTTAATTATAAACCAATATTTTTTTTAAAAAACATAAGTTGATTTTTCTCAGAGAGAAGTGAGAACAGATGAATTTAATAAAATACCTAAGAAAAAAATTCTGAGTGGAAGATCAAAGAAATGAAAGATCTAAGTAAGTGATAGATAAGTGAGTTAAGAAATAAAGGAATAATTCTGATACTAATAACAGCTAATATGCATTATTCAGTTAATGTGTAAGAGGCATTATAATAATTACCTTGGTACGTGTAGTGTCGGCTGTGGTGACAGCAGTGTTGGCTGTCGATAGCTCAGAGTTGCGTCTCTCTCTGGCATGGCCCTCGGCCAAAGGAGGTTGCTCACCCCAGGTTGTGCCTCCTTTCTGAGGGGTTAGTTGCATCCAGTGATTGGTCCGGGCAGCGCTGCAAAGACCCGCCCCCTTGCTCTGACTGAGACATCTGCAGACATTCCAGCTCTAGAGTTCCCCGTGAAATCATCTGACACTTCTGTTGCAACTGCAGAGCAATGCACTTTCCTCTGCCCAATCCTTCAGCCTCCTACACTTGCTTCAATCTCCTGGGGAGTTTCTCCATTAACCTCTTGTAATGCAAATATCAGAGCCTCAGAATCTATTTCCCAAGGAAACCGATCTGAAATAGTTGATTATCTTATTTAATCTGCCAAACAATTCTCTAAAGGTATGTTCTACTAGTATCTTGGCTTCACACGTGAGGAAAAGGTTGAGGCTAGAAATTTCAAGTAACTCATCTAAGATCACTAGGACAGTAGTTGGAGGAGCTGATTAAACATGGAACTTTTTAATGCCAAACTATACAGCCTCCTGGAGGTGGTTTTACCATGAATGAATTATTAAAATCAAACTTAATATTTTTTTTTTTTACATTTTCATGTTGGCAGATTATATGAACGCTGAAGGCATAGTTTATCTTGATACATCAAAGTATCTCAGATAATGGCTTTATAAGGGGAAATGAGATATAAATGACGGTATAGATAGATGAATTAACAGCTAGTTGAATCAATGTGCCCAATGAGTGTTGATTAGTAGGGCTCTGTCAAACTAGCCTGTGTATTTTTTGTGGGCAACATATTGTTCTGGCCTACACGGGGCTGCCACATAATTCAGCCCTGATAAATACTTGTGGAATTTAATTGAAGCCTTCCGGAGTCCCTGGTGGATTGTTATCAAGCCCTGTCCTTGACCTTGTCTTATATAATATTTATGTCAGTGAATTGAATGGAGCCCGCGATCATACTTATAAAATCTCCTATAAATGTTACGTTAAAATAGTGTTTAATAATTTTTTATTATTTTTTAATTTTAATAAATTACATATTAAAAGAAAATTCAAAGATATTGAATTCAGCAATATTTACTCAAAAACATCATTGAGCAGACACTGTGTACTAGAGCAGACACTAACTCTACTATACACTGAAATCACAAAAATGATTAAGATATTTTCAATTGCCTGGTACAAGATGACATTTAATAGATTTCATGAGAAGCGCTAGATTTATTTTCAAAAGGAATTGCATAATTCAGGGTAACTAGTCAAGGCATTGGGTTGGCATTGGGTTGATTATACAATTATGGGATGCTAACATTATAATATTGTTATTAAGATTATCTTGAGTCAAACTTATGCTAGCTTAATAGAAACACAGTGTCCAAACAAATAAAAGGCAGAATACCTGGCTTTATTCTGATTGGTCAGACCACATCTACAATACTATTCAACATGAGCACCACATGAAAAACACCAAAGCCAATGAAACATTAAAAAATAACTAAGACACTAGCAATTTCCCAGATTAAAGCAACTAGAATACTCTAGTACCTGTACTCTAGGAAAAATAAATGAAGGGGCTAGAATTATTTAATCTTAAGAAATGAAGGCTAATAAAAGAGAACACATTCACCAAGGGTTACTATGTCAAACAGAGTAAGTTTGCTCTTTGATGCTTCAGAAAGGAAGGTGAAAGAAAATTAGAAGGAAGCACATTTTGGTTTTACCCATGAAAGAACTTTGTAACAACTACACTAATTTCAAAAGAGGAGTGTTCTCAGCACTTCTCTCAAAAGAGAAGTGTCTCAGGACACTTCTCAGGAGTGTTATTCAGGACCACCACTTCTCAGGTGGTCCAGTGGTTAAGAATCTGTCTTCAAATGAAGGGGACACAGGTTCGATCCCTCGTCAGGGAACTAAGATCCCACATGCCGCGGGGCTACCAAGGCCACGCGCCGCAACTACTGAGCCCGCCCACTCTGGAGCCCGCGTGCCACAACTAGAGAGAAGCCCGCACGCTGCAACAAAGACCCAATGCAGCCAGATAAATAAATAAATATTTTTTAAAAAAAGGAGTGTTCTCTCTCAGGATATGGTGAGTTTTCTCCTTCATGAAGCATATGTTTATAAGCAGCTCTATAATAGTTGTTGAGTTCAATAACTTCTGAAGTTTCTCCCACTTCTATAGAACAGAGACCTTTTTGCTTTAGGATAGACCATTTAATAGGTGGAATGTCATTGTGGTTTTTCACGGAGTTCACAGAGCCTGAAAACTAATGCACGTATTTTATTTCCTGCAATGATACATTTCCTCCCTAGAGTATATCAAGAAAAACTTACTGAGGAAAACCAAATTCAAAGTGCTTCGACATTTGAGGAATAAATTCCAACAAATGGACCTTATACACTATTCTATGTATTTGAAAACCTCGGAGTATTAACGATGTCGTAAAGATTATTCCCTGCAATGTATTTTAGTCACTTGTCTCTTGACCTCCTGTGCCATATAATTTAGTGTCATTTCAAATCTTAAGTAGTATTTATACACCTTGAATTAAGGGAATGAATATACTACATGACTACTTTCGGTTTCAATTTAATAAGTTAGAACAAAACAATACATTTTTATATGTATTTCATAAATATGGTTTGCACTTTTTTTTCTTTTTTGGCCAAAAGATAAATAATGTAAGACAAAAAAAGTGCTAACCAAAACGTTAAATGTTTTCCAACCATATAGTTGACAACTGTTATGAACATCCGGTGTGTTATTGAAACTAGGTAAATATTTTTGCATTATCTGCTTCCTAAAGAGTCAACATTTTTTCTGTTTGCTAAGATCCAAAAAAGAAGCTCTTATTTCTCTCAAAATGGTGGAAACCACTCGTGTACCATTCATTGGAAAAGGCAGAGTACTTAACCAGTTGTAGAACACTAAACCTTATCCCGAAATCTTTTTTAAAAAAAATTAAATGACTTGGTGATTTTTATAAAGTTAACCTCTTAAAAAAAAAAAAACTCTCACATAGTGACTAGTAAGGTCAAGCAGCACGCCTTTTTCTAACAATAGTTATTGGCTGTAAAATACATTTCTCAATTTTCAAAGAAGCTAATGATTCATTTTATGCAACAATCAACTCTGAAAACATTGGTCTTTTAACAGAAATCAAACAATGTGTTATGATTCTAGGACAAAGAGCTAATTAACGAACAGAAACTTGTGATTTCCACTTGGGGATACTGTGATAGAAAAGATAGATATGAAGAAACAAAGCAGTCAGTTTATAGCACATCTCTGTGGATTTTATAAGAGCTAAAATTTATTCAGGAAAAGAAATTGGAGGATAATTTGCCAGAAGAATTTTGATGGAACTGTAAAATAACTTTTAGCTTTGAGGAAATTTAAACCATTATCAACATCCTGATAACAAATGTAAATGAAGCACTTATTGCGTGCACACATTATACGATGCACAAGGATAAAAAGAGATTTAAGAAATGTGCCCTGTCCTTACTGAGCTTAAAGTTTAGCAATCAGGGATAGGAGATAGGCTTTACCATGAGTGCTATGATTAATTTTAAAGGGCTTCCTGGAGTGCTATATAGTAAAGGAAACTGATACAGTGCCAAAGCTTTACAGGAAAGGGAGCCATTTTTATTTATTGAAGCTTGCCATTGGCATGGGAGAGAGTAGTGAGATCACATGAATAGCAGGGTGAGTAATGGTTTAAAGCACAGGCTCTGGAGCCAAACAGCCTGGGTAAAAAATAAATAAATAAACTAGCATTTGCTAGTAATTGGATACTAGATACATATTTATGTGTGTGTGTGTGTGTGTCTATGGAACGTTAAAGAGAAACATATCATACTGTGTGTGTGTATAAATGGATGATAGCTAGATTACACACAAGAAAAACTTAGACTATTCTGTACACAGATACCAAGCGAAAATCTCATAGACAAAGTGGAAACTAAACTGGACTATACAAAAGTCTAGGGACTAAATATGTGAAGTGGAAATTGACCACAAATGGGTTAGGCTAAGCAATAGCAATAGCTAGATTATTCCAGAACAAAACTGGAATATTCATGTTTTTTTTCTGGTAGATGCCTTTGGATGAAGTCAAATTTTCTTTAAAAAGCCATGGATGGGGCTTCCCTGGTGGTGCAGTGGTTGAGAATCTGCCTGCCAATGCAGGGGACACGGGTTCGAGCCCTGATCTGGGAAGATCCCACATGCCGCGGAGCAGCTGGGCCCGTGAGCCACAACTACTGAGCCTGCGCGTCTGGAGCCTGTGCTCCGCAACAAGAGAGGCCACCATAGTGCGAGGCCCGCGCACTGCGATGAAGAGTGGCCCCCACTTGCCACAGCTAGAGAAAGCCCTCGCACAGAAACGAAGACCCAACACAGCCAAAAATAAATAAATAAACAAATACTTTAAAAAAAAAAAAAAGTAACACAATCATGATTAAAAAAAAAAAAAAAGCCATGGATGAAGTCAAAATTTCTTTAAAAAGCCACAGAATGCCAGGACAAGGACCTTGGACATTATTTTATGCTTTAGGAACAACAGATATTTTTTAAACAAGGAAGTATTGTCTTTCAGAAAGAGTGGGTTTTAAGAGTATGTGGGAGGATTTCCAGAAGCTCAGGGAAAACAGCAGCTTCACAAATTGGAATTCCTGCACAGGTCCTCCAAGTATCTAAACAGACCAATAAGACAATATGTTTTAACCAAGTAGAAAAAATGTGAGTATAAAAATTGGACGAGGAAAGAGAGGAGCAGCCTGGACCTGGTGCTTCAGAGCCTTCTATTTCTCCAGACCTCATTCAAAAATTGGTGACAATGGGTTAATACTGGCAAAATAGGTCACAACCAGACACCCAAATGTGTAAGGTGGGGTCTCCAGGAGGCGTTATCTGCTGTTTGCTGGCTCTGAGTTGACACTCGTCTCCAGGGACTCACCATGCCTACTTTAGCGCATCGGTCAGAGTGGGGAATTGTGGAAATCAGATATATTTGGAGTCTTGCCAGTAGTCCGTCTTACAATGAGTCCTGTGGACCTGAGAGACCATTCTGAGTTTCTTTTACTTTGGAAAATCCACTTCACCACTGTCAATATGTGTGTGTGTGTGCTTTTGAGGGCTACTATAGTAGAAAAGACCAAAAATAACTGCTTCTCCCAAAATAAATAAAACAAAAATAATATGCATTTCTGAAGGAAGTCCAAAGATTAATAGCAAAAGAAAAGACCTGAAAGATACAGGGGTGTTAATTCCTATTATATCCCTGAATAACTCAACTCTTTGGCTAACATGGGGACCTAACGGATTTTGGACAGTAGATCATCATAAACTTAATCAGAGAGTGACATCCATCACAGCTCCCACTGTAAATATGGTATCTTTACTGGTACAAATCATTGGGGCCCCTTGCACCTGGTATGCATTTAGGCACCTATTGAGCGAGTAAATGTTTTTTTCTCCATCCTACCTAATATGAAGACAATCAGAAGGAGGTGACCTTTACCTGGCAGGTACAGCAGCTACCACCCTCTCTGTCTTACTTCAGGGTTGTTTATATTCTTCTCATCTCTGTCCTCATAGCATCTGCAGAGACCTTCTTGCATCCCAGAGAACATCATGCTAGTATTTAACATGATTGCATTAGGCTAATTAGACCAGGTTAAGTCATATTCTCTTAGTAAGACTTAGGAAGACACACATATGTCAGCAGGTGATAGACAAATCCCATGAAAATCAGGGGTCTGCCATATCAATAAAATTGCTAGGGGTCAGGGTTCTAGAACATGTCGAAATATCCCCTGTAAAGTGAGGGACAAGTCGTGATAGTTTTTTAGTGTGGCCAAGCGGGCTGCACATAAATTCACCTCAAAATTCCCATCTTGCTAAACTTTTGAATATCTTGCTTTATTGCAGAGGTCAGCAAACTTTTTCTTTGAAAGGTCAGATAGTAAATATTTTATCTCGTGCACCCTATTCTCTTTGGCAACTACTCAACTCTGCCATCGAAGAATGAAGTAGTCACAGAGAGCAAGTACTGAGTGGACATGGCCGCAGTGCTATGAAATTTTATTGGTAGGTATTGTGCCATATTCAGCCTCAGGGCCACGGGTTGTTTTTGTTAGTTTTTTGGGGGTTTTTTTCTGTTTTGTTTTGTTTTTAATTTTTATTGGAGTATAGTTCATTTACAATGTTGCGTCAGTTTCAGATGTACAGCAAAGTGAATCTGTTACACAGATACATATATACACTCTTTTTTAGATTATTTTCCCATATAGGCCATTACAGAGTATTGAGTAGAGTTCCCTGTGCTATACAGTAGGTTCTTATTAGTTATCTATTTTATATATAGTAGTGTGTATATGTCCGTCCCAGTCTCCCAATTTATCCCTCCCCTCAACCCCTGGTAACCATAAGTTTGTTTTCTACATCTGTAACTCTACTTCTATTTTGTAAATAAGTTCATTTGTATCCTATTTGTTTTATAGTATACGGTAAGTCCCTTACATACGAACATGTTCCATTCCAAGAGCGTGTTCGTAAGTCCAGTTTGTTCGTAAGTTCAACAAAGTTAGCCTAGGTACCCAACTAGTACAATCGGCTGTATAGTACTGTACTGCAATAGTTTTATAATACTTTTCACACAAATAATACATAAAAAACAAACACAGAAAATAAAGAAAACATTTTTAATCTTACAGTACAGTACTTTACCTTGAAAAGTACAGTAGTACAGCACAACAGCTGGCATACAGGGGCTGGCATTGAGTGAACAGGCAAGAAGAGTTCCTGACTGGAGGAGGGAGAGGAGGTGGGAGATGGTAGAGCTGAAGGATCGTCAGCAATAGGAGATGGAGGGCGAGCTGCAATTTCACTCATGCCTGACGTTGATGGCACAGGTTCTGGTCCCTGAACATACAAAGATGCAGGTTTGCATCTTTGAAAGTTCCCAACTTGAAGGTTTGTATGTAGGGGGCTTACTGTACCAGGAAGTTCCAGCCTCCCACACTTACTGACCATAGAATCTAGGTTTAAATTAACTAGCCACTCCCATTGGGAGAAACAGAAGCCAACTGAATGGCAGGTTAGGTGATACAGTGCTTGTAGGCCAGCCTCTCTGGACTCCCCTAAATGTCTTATTAATGAGGTACGCTATCAAAAAATTTAGAGACCACATTTTAATAGCTAATATCTACGAGTATGAAGTACTAAGTCAAAATTTTTGATGCATGATGTTCATATAGAGTGGAGGCATGTGTACACACACATTCTTCTGTTAAATGCCGGGGAATACCCTTTAAGACATTTCCTCAAACTTTCAGTGCTTCCTGCTCCAGAGCTAGATGGATTTTTTGATGAATTTTGCTGCCTGAGATGACACAATGAAACTTTTTGTCGCTTTGCAAAAGCAGTAATGATTCCTCTTCAATTTCATAAATCTAAACATGCAATTTCTAGGATCCTCCTTGCACTCACTACCCTTCAACAAAATTTTTCCCCAGATATAATATTAATGACTAAATAATCACCTTGTAAAGTGTATTTATTTGACTGTATTTCTTTCATTACCTGGTTTATCAGTGTTGCCCATCTTCAATTATAGGTACAGATCCTACCTGAAGCTCACCTCTGTTTATCTTACGTTGAGTACAACCAATACTTAGAATTAACGCTCAGAAAGATTATGAGCAGAGGCCTAGATGATTGTGATTTTCTGTGGCAGGGACCTCTCAACATGACAAAAGGGGAACATAAGGTCATCATTCTACCTCTAGACAGACCTTATAATACTTCAATCATTCCCAGACAGGTAACAAATTCCTTTCTCCATTTCTGCTGGGGTATCATCAGTTGCTTATTACTTCTCTTTTATAGGCCATTGATTTTTCTTATGCAGTCCATGTCATCATTACTGTCTGAGTAATGTTAATGCACCTTCAGTATTATAAACTATTTTGGCTTTAATGATTTTTTTCTCTAAACAAATATTGAGAGTCAGAAATCCTTAACTCTTGTCCTGCTCTTCCATTTTGTCTGACTTTAGGCAAATCACTTCCCCTTCTGGGCCTTGGCTTTCCATCTATAAAAGGAATAGATGGTTATAAATGTTCAATTACAACACTCACTAAATTCATGAAGTCTTTTCTGTCTTATTGAACCACTTCTTCTTTCCTGCAAAGCTTAACATGTTGTCTAGAAAATGAGAGGGGTTTAAAGTTGTGATTAATTTAATTATCATCTGATGTTATTATCTTGTATTATTTTGAATGTATTATCTTGAAAATATTTCATTTAGACCCTGCATCGTATTCTTTTTTTTTAATAATAAATGGATGTCTTTGACACTGTGACCACTTCATCCTTTCGTACTTCTTTGATTTCCACAATGTTATACGACATCTCTAACCACTCCCTTTTAAGTTTGCTTTGCTAGCTCCTCATTTAGCTTTTCCCCAAGTTCCTCAGGACTGTGCCCAAGATTTGATCTTCTAGTCACCCTGTACAATCCTCCCAGACAGTCCTATCCACACACGTGGTTTCAGGTACCATCTATACATTGATAATGGCTAATCAACATCTCTAGCTCATATATCTCCAGAGCTACACCCCTTCTGTTCAGCTGCTTACTTGGTATCTCTAATCAGATGTGGTACAAGAACCTCAAATGCTGTGTATCTGATGCTGAACTCATCACGTTTCCCCAATATTTCATTTCCTATTCTTGTGAAATGTCACCATCATTCACCCAATTGCCCAAGCCACAAACTGGAAATGATCTTTAAGTCTTCTCATTCTCAGTTCCTACATCCAATTAATGTCTTTGAAGTCATTAATTGACATTAGTTGTGACTGTGAGAAGTTAAAACATAAATAGCTTTGCTTTTTGTATAGTATAGCAGGCCCCTGTGGACAAAACCCCGCCCCAAATTGAATACAACGTTTGGTTCATATGAGAACCAGTTCATGAATTCATTTTGCAAAAGTGGAGTTAATATTTAAAGAGAATATTCTTCTCTAAATTTGAAACTTACTTCCACACTAAAATTAATGAGATGATCTAAGTGAACTCTCATCCTGTTAATTGGCTGCATTTTCTTTAGTGAGTTTTATATGGATACACTCCAATCCAACCCAAAATATTCTTTTAGTTTTATTCAATAAACAATATACATTTTGATTTAACCCTGGTTGTTTGAAAGAAACAATCTAGACAGAGGTCCTGTGAAATTTAGTTTTGTGCTAAATAAGAGAATTATGAAAAAATTCTGATTTGTTAACTTATAACACTCAATTTCCTTCATACCTGTAAAACCAGTGATTTGTTACCCACACTGATCTATTCCATGTCAAGTGACTGCAAAAATTTTAAAACACAAATACAAACAAAGCCCTGGACTTTTTCTACCATCTCCCTTTCTCTTGTTTGAAGTTTTGGTTTCCTTCTACCGTAAGCAAAGGGGCCTCATCAGAAAAATACTGACATAGAAACATGCATGAATTATTAAGCACACAGATTGCAGCCACAGTGAAGAGAATTTTAAAGTTTTTTCTTTCTAAATTTTACAAAGGTAAGTACTTTATAAATATTAACTTCTTTCAGCTGCAGAGTAGGTCTATAAAATAGATGTCTATAAAATCTGTAAAATGGAATAGTGCCCATTTTACAGATGAAGAAACTGATGCTCAGAGAGATAAATGACCTAAGATCATATAGGCAATAAGTAGTCCAGCTGGGATCCAAATCCAGGCCATGGGGCTGCAGAATGCATGTGCTTCATCATAATGTCACCTTTTTTATCCTGAGTTCAATCAGACTCCAAACTCAAACAGCATCTGTTAAATTTCTTGGGAAATTTTCAGGATAGTCAATTTATTTTATATGAATTTTCGGATGTATAGTGAAGCACTATAAAAATCTTCACAACCTGTATGCAAATTCCTCCTGCACGATCTCTTTCCTTCCAACAGGCACAGGAGAAATGGTTACCCCGCTATCCAAGTATCTATCAGAAATTAGTTCCTACAAGATATACTCTGTCTTAAATTTAACTTCAACAAGATCAAGGTGATATTCAAAGATGAGAAGATTATTTAGAAGTGGTTCAGGACATACTAGCACTAGAAATGTAATGTGGTCGATGTTTCTGAAAAGACTCACAAAAAACAGAAATGCTTGGAAATACAGAACACGTGCATTAACAATTCACAAAGAAGTCTGTTGTACCACATAAAATGTCCATAGCCAGAACCTGTCCAGGTGGCCTTAAATGAATTTGGAGAATATTTTTATAAGCATCGGGTGTGTTTGGCCTATGAAAGAGCATTTACATGAAGGCAATTATTCTAACATATGTTTTCAATGCTAATATATATCCAAAATCAGATGAATCTCAGGGGCAGTGTTCCAGTTTTGGACATATTTCTGGTTCCTAGACAGTTCTTTTGGATTTCTCTATGCCACTGTACAGGAGTCAGGATCACTTTGTAAAATGTTAAGCAAGGTCACCACCTAAGTAATGTGATTAATAATAGGCTGAGGGAAGCAAATAGGTGGAATATAATTACACATACCTATATAAAATAGACAAAAATAATTATAAAATATTAACAAAAAATACTGGGATGTCTCTTTAGGTTTATACAAACTGAAGAGGTAGAATTATGTGGAATTTTATTTACTTTAACATTCCATGTAGCCAAAGTTTTTGCTAAATAAAGTTAACTAAACCGGAGACTTCATATGTATTTCTTCTCTATCACATAAATATTCAAAAGTCAAATGAAGCTCCTTCAGTTCCTTACTGAGTACATCTTGCGAAACGCCCTGTGACTGATGTTACCCCTCCTGCTAAACCGGCTGAACACTCCTGCTATTCCTGCTGCCTACCCAGCAGCCTACTATTGCCTCTTAAATGTCACTCCTGTAATTCCTGTAACTGCCACCATGTGATTGGTGATTCCTTGAGTTACAGAAAAAAGGTTAGACAATCTATTTTTCTCTATGTGTAAGGGCTTCAGAATAGTGAAACAAGCTCACCATCACAAAATAAGATCTGACTAAACTCAGACAAGAATTTAGCTCAACTGCCTCTCTAGAGAGAATTTTAAATGATATACTTAATTTCAATGAAATCTTCTGACCACCAAGGGTTATTTATATCATCATAAACCAGCCTGTACTCAGCAACTTTGCTAGTTATTTATCCATAGTTCTTTTATGGAACTGATCACTCAGACTGTGATCTCTCTGGTAGCAAGCTCTTCTGTGATCAAATCATACCTTCTCTTAGGACAGGAGGAGTAAATTTAGTAGATGATGAGAGGAAAAAAAAATTGATGCGATCTAAATATGCTGAGTTTATCTGCCCCTTTGGATCATTTGGAAAGGAGGGACAGCACAGAATAGTGGTTAAGAGAGCAGATTTCCTATAAAAGGAAAGGGCGTGATTATAATAGTGCTTGAGCCATAGGGTTATTACCCACGCTAACTGAGTTAATATATAAAAGTTCATAAAACAGGGTCTGATATGTAAAAGTTAACTAATAATATTATTCATTGTCATTATTTTTATCCAACTGGAGGCACCCAAGCAGTTTTCAATGGCTTCAAAATTTCAGTAGAGGAATATGGGCCAGAGAAATAAATCTGGGAATCATTATCTCATTGGACAATGTTTCTCAACTGCAAATATGTGTTAGAATTATCCAGAAGCGTTAGAAAATGTCCTTGCTTTGGCCCTATCCTGATGAGTCCAATATACAGCCCACAATAAGGGCACAGGTAGACAGAGGTGGTAGATGGAATCATATGTTGGGGGCCATCTCCCTGGAAGAGTGGACCGAATGACAGGAGGTCTTAAGGTTCAAGGTTTCCAGACCAGATTCATCATCTTTCTAACATGACCAGCTCTAGCTCCAGATTCTGTCATTTTACTTATCATAATGGCATTGTGGGCAAATGTCAACCACAGTATCATGGAAAAAGGTAAAGATGCTGGAGTCTGTTGCTTTGTCCTACCTGTGATGAGTCATGGCGGGACAGGGAGGTGTCTTGGGGAAGCCAGTTACCATTCTCATTGTCAGTCACACCAAGGCAGAATTCAAGCAGTCCTTGAGAACCCTGGACTGGAGCAGATTCTGGGTGTGATTCTTCTGTTGAGGGTGAGCTGCCCCTGGACCTATGGAAGCGAGCTAAAACTCTAGCAGCACCATCAAGCTGGAAACAGCAGTAGTGGTAGAACCTCCAGCCTCAAAATCATGCATTTACATCCTGGGCCCACAGACAAATGGGTAGAGGAATGATAAACAGCTCTGTGGGTATGAGAATAACAGAGCACCCTCTTCACATTTTAAAGGGAATTGTTGACTCCAGCAGATTTTTTGACTGGTCTTCCAGGTGACCCACAGGAAATGACAGATCTGGGCAGTGAAGGAAACAAGTAGACTATGACATGGAACCACCATAGCTGAGCATAATAGCAGAGAAAGGAGACTTCCTTTTTATTTCCCATCCCCTTATACATGTAGATGAAGTTATAGGTTATCTGTTGCAGCACTTTCTTTGGAGGCCAGTGACCTTCCTGCTGTGTTATAGGAAGTGTACTGTACCTCCAGTCTAAGTATTGTCAACAGAAACAACTAAAGAACCATCATTAATTCACAAAGACCACTGTTCTTTAGGTAGCTTTATATAACTCTGCCTTGATATGTTTTATGTCAAAGAAACAAGGCTCAGCTAGGCAGAATGAGCTTATAAATATGTCTAAAGTCTAAAACTAGTATCTTCCCACTGTAATATAGGGTATATTTGGAAAAAATACATACAATGGTCCAGTTTAGCTAACTGTAGAATAAACACAGAAAATAAATTTGAAATAATGCTAGGAAAATGGTTTGGAAGATTACTTTATGCCTTGAGTCTCAAGGAAAAGAGTTAAAACTAAATGTAGTAAACAGTGGAGAGATTGGTATCATATAGCATCGATGATTTTTGAACAACTCACCCACTCCATTCCACAGACATGTCATGTGATGCCCCTACAATACACCACACCCTGCTGTGGGCTCTAGGGATTTAATAGTCAAGAAAAGTGACAAGGACTTGCCTTGTCAAGTCCTCATGGAGCTTAAATTCTAATTGAGGGAGGCAGAAAATAAACCAACAAACTCATACATCTGGTGGTGATAAATGCTATAAAGAAATGTAAAGTAGAATAAGGAGGAAACAAGATGTTGATGGAGAGAGAGGTGTCCTGGTGAATATGGTAGTATTTTATACAGATGGTGTCTCTGGAAAGAGGACATTTGAACCAGACCCAAAGCAGTAAGGGAATGAGCTATGTGGATGTCTGGGGAGAGAGCAGGAAGAATGAAAGTACAAAGGTCCCAAGAACAGAAAGAAGGACACCAAACCCTTGTTTCCCTAATTCTGACTGCCTACCTGCTTTCCTTACATGAATGTCTACATTATTAACAGGATTTGTTCTGTGTTTTGTCTTGTTTTTATAGATAAGATTTTTCACAACATGGGGTCTTTGGGAACAAGATAAAGGAAAAAAATTCCTCTCCATCCTCTTTGGCCTCTAGAAACATTAGAGCCAAAATCACTGTTTAACACATCTACCACCACCATTCTTGTCTCCTAAGCCCTACTATCATTTTCTAGTAGACCAATTTTCTCTTTTATTGCCTGTCGACTGAGGATGTAGGGGAGCAGTCCTTTATTGTTCTCTGAAACTTTCCCTGCAATGTGGAAGAGCTGTGTTTTCTTCTTGCACTTCTAACTGTGAAAGGGAACCTGGACACAGCATGACCAAAGTTATCAAACAGCTGTGATGAACACTTCTCTGATACTTTGATTCATTAAAAAGCATATTTTGCTTCTTTCTGGGCAAAGCTTTTTAAAATTTCTGTAACACAATGATCTTCTGACCAGCTCGATAGTTTCCTATGTGCAAAACTTTATTTTCTCAACATTTGGAATAGAAGCCCACAGTTACATGACTTTCTGGATGTTTGAAAGGACATAAAACACCTCAGAGAAAATCATTCCTTAGTGAGAGCCTCTGTGAAGCCAGCAAGAGTTTTCACTTCACCGGTGTTTATCCAGATTGGGAATATTAGAAATTTGATTTTTTTTCTCATCATGTCATTGTGGGTCTTACTCTCTTTACCTTCTATTCAATCTAATTTCAGTCCAACAGTAACACTTCATAATTTACAACTCTCCTAAAAACTAAGGGCAAAGGAAAACTAGCAGCAAGTACTGTCAGGTAGAACATTCTTTTCTGCCCTTGATGAAGTAAGTTTTTGGAGCATATAAAAATGGCATTATCGAAGGGGAGAAGTACAATCTGGAATTCAACCTTGGCCCAATTATTGAACTTGAAACAGGGCCAGCTTTAAGCCATGACAATGTTGGTAAGATCAGGCAGTATTATATGACATGGACCATAAGACACCAGGAACTTCTGTGGTTAAAATACTAACTTTTTCACAGATGCTCCATTAGTGTGACCCCTTGCTTTGGGTTAAATGTTACTGTATCCCCACAGTTTTCCTTAAGCACCATTTCTGGAAGGGTACACATGTGAAACATGGGTTATTTTCACTTGAGTTTCTGTAGCACTTTTCTCTTGGATACTCGAGTAATGAGGACACGGGAAAATAAAGGAAATGGTAGGAAAGGACTTAAAGTGCAGGAAACGAATCAATGGACAAAGGATTAATCTCCAAAATATATAAACAGCTCAAGCAGCTCAATATTAAAAAAACAAACAACCCAATCAAAAACTGGGCAGAAGACCTAAATAGACATTTCTCCAAAGAAGACATACAGATGGCCAAGAAGCACATGAAAAGCTGCTCAACATCACTAATTATTAGAGAAATGCAAATCAAAACTACAATGAGGTATCACCTCACACCAGTTAGAATGGGCATCATCAGAAAATCTACAAACAACAAATGCTGGAGAGAATGTGGAGAAGAGGGAACCTTCTTGTACTGTTGGTGGGAATGTAAATTGATACAGCCACTATGGAGAACAGTATGGAGGTTCCTTAAAAAACTAAAAATAGAATTACCATATGACCCAGCTATCCCACTACTGGCCATATACCCTGAGAAAACCAAAATTCATAAAGACACTTGCACCCCAATGTTCATTGCAGCACTGTTTACAATAGCCAGGTCATGGAAGTAACCTAAATGCCTGTCGACAGACGAATGGATAAAGAAGACATGGTACATATATACAATGGAATATTACTCAGTAATAAAAAGGAACGAAATTGGGTCATTTGTAGCGACGTGGATGGATCTAGAGACTGCCATACAGAGTGAAGTAAATCAGAAAGAGAAAAACAAATATCGTATACTAATGTATATATGTGGAACCTAGAAAAATGGTACAGATGAACCGGTTTGCAGGGCAGAAACAGAGACACAGATGTAGAGAACAAACGTATGGACACCAAGGGAGAAAGCGGCGGGGGGTGGCGGGGTGTGTTGAATTGGGAGATTGGGATTGACATGTATACACTAATATGTATAAAATAGATAACTAATAAGAACCTGCTGTATAAAAAAGAAAATAAAATTCAAAAAAAACACAACAAAGTGCAGGAGAATGATGGCTAAACCACACTAAACCCATTTCTTTAATGTGTGTCCTAGAGGCAGCCCTACACGCGACAGCAAATGGTTAAAACTCTTGCCACTCTACAACCTTAGCAGGACCACAGAGGATAGGAGAAGGCAATCGGACACCTGGCAAATGGGCTCCTCCTTGAGAAATACATACACAGGTTCAACATGCCCAACCATTTCCCTCAAATTAAATCTGAACAGAACACCCACCTGGATGGTTTCAGTCTATAGTAATTTTAAGTGGACGTTTTATGTCTTCTCTAACACAAAAGAGCACTGTAATAAAAAGGTGACAATTTGCCACCTGCAGGCAAGTGAAAAGTAGAAAATTACTCCAACCTGGCAGAACGAGTTTTTTGAAAATATTATTAGGATAGCTGCCTTAAAAGAGTCAACAATTTAAGGGTCTAAGTCCTAAAGAATAAAAGTTTGTACAACATAAAAGTTGTAAAATAATTGCACATAAACATAAAAGTCTCCATAGCATAAAAATGATTTTTTTTCTTTTTTTTTTTGCTTTTTTTCCTTGCTCACACCATGTGTCAGCAAAAGAGATTATTATCATCATTATTTCTGTAGCCTTCTTCATTATCCAAGTGCTTTATAGACATTGATTAGTTAACTGCACGATCCCAGCCAGAAAGGTCAGTGAGATTAACCTGAAGGCAGAGCCAGAGTGCCTTGAGGTTAAATGATTCATCCTTTCCTCCAAGGAGATGAGTGGAGGACAAGACCTCACCTCTGGAGTTCTTCTGTCTGAAGCTGTTCCTATCCTGGCTGACATATGTAACAATGAAAATGCTTTTTCTTCCCCAGCATAACTGATATCCAAAAAGTCTGGAGGTTGTACACACTAATTGGTAAAGAATGAAATGCTATCCTGGTGAGATCCTTTGTTCGATTAGAATAAGTACATTTAGGTAAACTTTCCAATTAACAGCCAATGGAGGGGTTACAGGTTATATAGCATATATATATATATATATATATATATATATATATATATATATATATATATATATATATACACACACACATACAGGCTATATAGGTTATATATCTTTGCATCTTCATGCAACAAGTATTTATTGAAATCCCGTCATCCCCAGAAAGATGCCCTAGGCTCCAAGGATCTCAAGGTGAATTTGAGAGCCAAGGTTCTGTTTTCACGGAGCTTAGTTTCTAACGGGGTGGGACTACAATAAAAACATGAAAGAAACAAGAATAATGAGACGTAGTGAAAAGAACAGGAGAGAATTAACATAGGATGATGTTATAACTGTGCCCAAGTGATTTTTGGATGGGGTAGTCAGGGAAGGCATCTCTGAGAAGATGGCATTGAGAGGGAACGACAAGACGGAGCTCGCTATGGAAAGAGGAAACCAAGGAACATTCTGGGAAGAAATAAAAGCTAAAGGAAAAGCCTTAAAGTAGAAATGAAGGGCTTCCCTGGTGGCACAGTGGTTGGGAGTCTGCCTGCCAATGCAGGGGACACGGGTTCGAGCCCTGGTCTGGGAAGATCCCACATGCCGCGGGGCAACTGGGCCCGTGAGCCACAATTACTGAGCCTGCGCGTCTGGAGCCTGTGCTCTGGAACAAGAGAGGCCGCGATAGTGAGAGGCCCGCGCACCGCGATGAAAAGTGCCCCCCACTTGCCACAACTAGAGAAAGCCCTCGCACAGAAACGAAGACCCAACACAGCCATAAATAAATAAATTAATTAATTAATTTTTTTAAAAAAAAGTAGAAATGAACTAGGTATGTCCAGGGACCTGAGAGCAATTCAATGTGTCTGGGGGATAGTGAACAACTAGGACAGTGGAATCATTTAAGATTAGAAAAAATAGGGAGGGCCAGAATGTGTACATCAAAGAAAGGACTTTGGAGTTTATTCTAAGTGCCTTAGGAAACTACTGGAGAGCTTAAAGTGGTGATGTGACAAAATCTTATTCCTGTTTGCAAAACGTTACTTTGGCTGTTATTTGGGGTAGCGGGGAGGGAGAGTGGAAGGAGGGAAACTAGCTAGCAGGCTATTGCGTTGGTCCAGGCGAGAGAGCATGAGGACCAAAACTAGGGTGGTAGTCATAAAGACAGAGATAATTGGGCGAATATATTTAGGTTTTGATGGTAGAGTTGGCAGGATTTGCTAATAGATATGGGAAATATGGACAGTATAGAATTAAAAACAACTCCTGTATCTTCAGGTAAATAAAGGGAAGAGAATTATTAGTAAATGTTTGAAATCTAAGGCTCGTCAAAAGATAGTTTAACTTGGGAAATGCATAGCACCAGAAAAAAAAAAAAAAATCTGTAAGATCTGATATAGCCTAGGAGGTCAGCAAAGGCTTCTTTAGGAAGTGACATGTAAACTAAGATCTGAAGGACCTGGCTAGAAAGACGCTATGACCATCACTGGGATATAAAGTCATAATTCATACACTCACACACAACAATTCACTGACTACAGCCATTATGTCTCCTTCTTTAAATTCCAGAGAGAAAACGTTTGGTCAGTTAATTGACTGTCTTTAGGGCAGGTGTCCAGTCCTGATCCATTCAGTAGTGACTTGGGGAATGAGAGCGTGTCACAGGGTCTGTGGTTTCCAAGGACTCAGGAAGAGACTGCCACGCTTGAAGCTGGGTGTGACAGCAAATTGACTTATGGGTCTAATATAATCCTCCATTCACCTTTGCCTTCCCAGAGCTTAACAGAGGGCCATGCATATAAGAAACACTCAATGTCAAGTGATTAAATGAATAAAGGCAATTTAAGAGACAGGAGGCAATTCTGGGCTTCTCTTAAGTAGTAAGGAAATCTATTTCCCAAATCAATCACAACCACTTTTTCAACACAGTACTACCCCCACTCCCATAGTCTTTTGCAACTGTGCCTCGCTAACAGCTATGTTAACACTATTGGGTTAGAAATATTTTGGTTATTATTAATACCTGAAGTTTTCCACATCGTAATCCAGTTCGTCTCAAATTTTGTGGAACCTAAGGATCACCTGGGCAACGTATATTAAAATGCAAATTCCTGGGTCTAGTCCATTTCAGCACAGCCAGAGTAGAAGCCAAGAATATGAATTTCAGTATGATCCAGCAATTATTCTTCTGGGTATATATCCAAAAGAATCGAAAGCAGGATCTCGAAGAGATATTTGCAACCTATGTTCACAGCAGTATTATTCTCAATAACCAAAAGTGGAAGAAATTCAAATGTGCATCAATCGATGAATGAATAAACGAAGTGTTGTGTATACATACAACAAGATATTATTAACCTTAAAAAGAAAGAAAATTCTGACACAAACTACAACATGGATGAACCTTGAGAACATCACGCCACGTGAAATAAGCCAGACACAAAATGACAGACACTGTATCAATCTACTTATGTGAGACACCTAAAGTAGTCAAATTCATAGAGAAAGAAAGAATGGTGGTTGCCATGGGCTGGGGAGAGGAGGAAATTGGGAGTTATTATTGAATGGGTGTAGAGTTTCAGTTTTACACATTGAAGAAGTTCTGTAGATGGCTTGTGCCACATTGTGAGTATGCATAACACTACTGAACTGTACACTGAAAAATGGATAAAATGGCAAATCTTATGCCGTGTATTTTACCACAATTCAAAATTACAACAGAAAAGAATACGAATTTTAACAAAGATCCTAAGTGATTAAGATGCAAATGAGGAAATTTACTTGGAGAATTACTGTGCTCTAGTCAGTGTCTTCCCCAACCCAGTTTAATGCAACTCAAACATAGATTCTCTCTGTCTCCATTAGCACCGTTGCTGACTTAATTTAGACTCCATCACCTATCGACTGGATGCCAACAGCCATAGATCTGTTGTTTCTGGTTCACGTCCCTCCATGTCTCAATCCATCCTGCAGTTTAATCCAATATTATCTTCCCCAAACAATGATTTCTGTTTAATAAATGGAACACACTCTGATAGAAGAGTAGAACAGAATGAAAGAAAACAAAAAACAATGTGGAAAATGGTCAAATGATCACAAAAAGCAGCAGAATTTACTATGCTGATACCAGAATTACAGATTTGAATTCTATTTTTCCTGTATTTTAACCTCCTGAAACTTGAAGTCTTTTACTCAATATGACCTACAAAAGAATCCTATCTATTTACTTCTCCTTATATAATAAAATACAAACGCTGCCACCTCTCACAGGTGTGCCTCAAGTCCTCCACTCACGTACCTCCCCATATTTCCCGAAGTCCTCTGTTTTACATGACCTGATATTCCCCAAAAGAAAATCCCAAAACGAGAATACTCATAGGACATTTGCACTCAGGCACTTCAAGGCACTTCGACAGTGCCAATGGAGGGATTTTAAAACATTGTTGTTTAAATCACAGCAGAAAGCAGTTCTCAATTATGGATTATGAAGATGATGAAGGAAAAGAAGATGAGCTAGTGTGAAGTTTAAGTTTACCGGAGACTGGATGGCTTAAGAAACAGAAATTTAATACTCATAGTTCTGGAGGCTGGTAGCCTGGCAGGGTGCCAGCAAGGTGGGGTTCTGGTGAGAGCTCTCTTCCTGGCTTGCAGAGGACCACCTTCTCAGGCTCAGGTCTCTTCATCTTATAAGGGCAGTAATCCCATCATGGGGGCTCCATGAGGTTTCATGACCTCATGTAAACCTAATTACCTCCCAAAGACCTCCAAATACCATCACATCGGAGATCAGGGCTTCAAAAGATGAACTTTTCAGGGGGCGGGGGCGGGCATTCAGTCCATAACAGGGAGGAATACAGGCACAAGAGATTAAAAGGGAATGTTAAATCAACAGTGGTTGTCATTGCCCTGACTGTTTTCTGTCCTTGGGCTAAGCTGGATACTCAGAGGATGGTGACTTTCATGTTATCTCAACTAATCTCATTGTTCTCAGCACTCACCTGGAGAGCTTAAAAATACTGATGATTCAAATCTCCTCCACTGGCACTGCTCAAGTGACCTACAGCTCCTGAGTGCAAATGTCCTATGAGAAGGGTAACTCTAAACAATTGATCCTTTTCTGTCAGTTACATAACTCACTCTGCGGGGGTAGCGTTGTAAGCAGCTTGTAGATATGTCGTTTTGAAAAACTGATAGCTGAAGGCAGGGGAGGAGTAGGAATAACAACCGTCTCTCATCGCACAGGCAGGTATAGTGAAAGCCGGGCTAAAAGCAACGTAGGGATTTCGGAACGCAAACAAGCAGCCCAAAACAGCGACAGACTCGAGAGAGTCAAGGGAGTTAGAAGTTGTGATGTGTCTTCAATACAACAAGCCTAACTTTTGGGTGAATTCCATATTGCTAAAAATCTGTTTTGAGAATATGGAGATCAGGGAAAAATATACCAAAATGTCAAATTTAAATGAAAAAAAAAGCAACAAATCTTTGTTTTAAACGGTTATGGTGCTTTGGGGGTTTGCTCTATAAATTTGATTTTATTATAGTGATTAGTTTTTCTCACTAATCAAATTAATTGAATTTTGAGACAAGAGCGTTTTTTAAAATTCATGGATTCTCATCTCAGAAGAAAGCTACTAGCTTTTATATACTTCCTTACTGCCACCTAGTGTAGATTAATATACTGCAAGAAAAAGGCAACACGTACACCAATTTATCAACGTTAAGACCAAAGCTGGTGGCTAATCAATTTCTGAACAAATATCTTTGATGTAGCCCTATGAGGTCCAAATATCATATGGGAGCATCTCCGTTCACTAATATGGCTTTCTCTGGACTTTGGAGACTTTTAAAAGGGCTCCCTTTTGTTTTGAGATTATGACTTCTTTATAATAACGTTAAAATGTATTTTAATAAACTATTGACGATTGATGCAAAGAGGTGGTTGTGTTTCATTTTGTTATTATATTTTGATTATCTTACTTGGCAAAAAAAAAAATTGGGACGGCTGGTCATCCTTTCTTGAGAAGGCTAAGACGTGTTCAGAGATACCTGAGCACCATCTCTTGTCTTCTTCACTCCCCGTTATGAGGACAGGACCTCACTCGCGCTGAGTTGGTTCAAAATCTGGACATCAGTACATGGGATGCAGACATCGTCTTGATGGAGGCACGTAGATAATTAGTCTAACTGCTTCTTGAATGGTGATAAAAATGCCACAAAAAGCTTATGGTGAAGGAAGAATTGGGGGTCCAACTCAATTCTGGCAGGCTTCCAACAGCTTAGAAAGTATCACCAGACACTCTACAGAGACAGATATAAATGCTCTACAGAGAAACAAGGGCAGGGGAAAATCTGCACTGAAACTCACTGCATCTATTCCCAGTCTGTGCAGCTGCATTACATCCATTAATTTCTGTACCACTGGACAAATAAATTGGATCTTCTAGCATGTGTGTGGTGTGTGTGTGTGTGTGTGTGTGTGCATGTGTGTCCATATTCTCTTCCTATCAATCCAACACCAAACTGACAGCTCTACTTTACTGCGCCCCTTACCCACATTCCCATTTTTGCTTTTGTTGTTGAAATTTTACAGGACTATAAAATCCACAAGTCTAGGAACCATTGACATAGCTGATGAAAATAACAGAATGTGAAAGGAATGAGCTATTTTGGAGCCTTATTCCCTTTGGTCTCTTGCCAATATGAGTACAATCTGTTAATTATGAAATATGGACTGTTGGCCAACAGATCCCGGTGAGATGCCAGTTTGGGGAATAGAGTGGCTGGTGGGGGAGTTGTTTCATGAGAAGGGGGTGTGCATTACTTGAATTTGGAAAGAGAAGCCGTCACGGGAAACCAAGGCTAAAACTGATTCACAATTTTGCTTAGAAACGGGCCTGTACCTGGCCTTTTATTGCACAGTGATCTGTGAGCAGAGGTTTGTGGGCACGTTTCCTCAGCAAGAGACAAATTTCGGAAAGGCGAAGCTTAGACAGCAGAGACACAGGTCACTAAACGCGTCTTCTACTTCCTTCTTACCTCTTAGGTTTTATAAAACTGTGGCTTCGATTGCCAGGTGTTTTTTGTTTTTTCTCTTCTCCTTCATATTTTTCTTTAATCAATATCATAGTAAAGACTTAAGAAAAGCATCTTATCAAACTCTAAAAATTTGTCTAGCCATTAAAATATATATTCAAGTTCTTAATTCTGTTCATTTAGACATTTAATATTTCTCAAGGCAGCATCTGATTAGTCAAGAGACACTTATTCTCCCTTTTTCAAATACTTCAAGTGCTTATTGTTGGCAGAATTCTGACAGCCTCCAAAGCTTTAGCAAAGCACACCAACTTGGTTTAATTCAGGAAAAACCTCATTAATTCAACTAGATCAGAGAGAGTCTTTCTGCCAAAAATTAACCTATTTAGCACAGAAATAGTTCCTCTGTACCTGTAGTTGTCATTTCTTCCAGATCACTGCAGTCAGACTGTCACTTTTTTTTTTTTTCTCCACCCACAAAGACTGAGACTCCTGCAGCTCACAGAATGATCTGGCATTTTATAATATTGGGATCATTTAAAGGGCCATATACATGTTTTCTCAATTATAATCTATGCTGTCCCAAATATAGCTTTTTGCTCTAATGATAGATAATTTTTTAGAAATCATCTATCTTGAAAAATCCTATTTTTAGCACTAATGCTAAAGTTTTATCTGTGATATTTATTTCAGGTCTTCCCTTTAAAATGAATAGTTACGACTGTTTGAATAAAACAGGGAAGTTGTTAACCTATTCTTTCAAAGGGAATTTTTTTTTTTTGCTACTGTTTCATACAATAATGGAAAAGAGAAAAGTAGCATGCATGAGAACCAGTAAAAGTGCTTTCTTACTCTGTAATCATTGAAGAGTGGGGAATGGTATAATATTTGATTCTTTATTACTACTTTTAAAGGCAATATATCAAATGTGAACACTTTTGTTCACTTTCACCAAATTGAGTTCTCATTGCTTTTTTTAGCAGCACTGGCTTAAAAAGCTTAAGTTATAAAATGAGCAGTTAAGTGTTTTATTGATGAGAAAAATTTAAGTTGAAATGAAGATGTATTACTAAGAATCATAAAATGATTGAGCTGGAAGGCAGTTTAGAGAAAATACAATCAAATGTTCATTGACTCCTCATTTGATTGTTCCACAGATGAGGAAACTTGAGTCCTAATGAATTGCTTAATTCCACAGACCTAATCAGTAGGGGGGGGAGAATTTCATTTTTTAAAGGAAGTCAGTAATAATATATATTGTCTTAGATTAGTTGCTGCAAAAGCATAGTTTGTTTTCAAACTCTATCAAAATTTGTAAAAATTAGCATATGTCTAGCATTTAATAAATACTATTTGGTAAGGTATTATAAGTATAACATTCTTTGTAGATAAAATAGATAATAAATGAAATTATTTACATTACTGAGTTCTTCATGGGCATTCATAGTACAAATGAGATCAATAGACAGCAACAGTCAGCTCTACCCACCACCAGAGCCTCCCATCAAGCCTCTTAGCCTCAACCACCAGAGGGCAGACAACAGAAGCAAGAAAAACTACAATCCTGCAGCCTGTGGACCAAAAACCACAGTTACAGAAAGACAGAGAAGATGAAAAGGCAGAGGGCTATGTACCAGATGAAAGAACAAGAAAAAACCCCAGAAAAACAACTAAATGAAGTGGAGATAGGCAACCTTCCAGAAAAAGAATTCAGAATAATGATAGTGAAGATGATCCAGGACCTCGGAATAAGAATGGAGGCAAAGATTGAGAAGATGCAAGAAATGATTAACAAAGACCTAGAAGAATTAAAGAACAAACAAACAGAGATGACCAATACAATAACTGAAATGAAAACTACACTAGAAGGAATCAATAGCAGAATAACTGAGGCAGAAGAACGGATAAGTGACCTGGAAGACAGAATGGTGGAATTCACTGCTGCGGAACAGACTAAAGAAAAAAGAATGAAAAGAAATGAAGACAGCCTAAGAGACCTCTGGGACAACATTAAACGCAACAACATTCGCATTATAGGGGTCCCAGAAGGAGAAGCGAGAGAGAAAGGACCAGAGAAAATATTTGAAGAGATTATAGTCGAAAACTTCCCTAACATGGGAAAGGAAATAGCCACCCAAGTCCAGGAAGCACAGAGAGTCCCATACAGAATAAACCCAAGGAGAAACACGCCGAGACACATAGTAATCAAAGTGGCAAAAATTAAAGACAAAGAAAAATTACTGAAAGCAGCAAGGGAAAAACGACAAATAACATACAAGGGAACCCCCATAAGGTTAACAGCTGATTTCTCAGCAGAAACTCTGCAAGCCAGAAGGGAGTGGCATGATATACTTAAAGTGATGAAAGGGAAGAACCTACAACCAAGATTACTCTACCCAGCAAGGATCTCATTTAGATTTGATGGAGAAATCAACAGCTTTACAGACAAGCAAAAGCTAAGAGAATTCAGCACCACCAAACCAGCTCTACAACAAATGCTAAAGGAACTTCTCTAAGTGGGAAACACAAGAGAAGAAAAGGACCTACAAAAACAAACCCAAAACAATTAAGAAAATGGTCATAGGAACATACATATCGATAATTACCTTAAACGTGAATGGATTAAATGCCCCAACCAAAAGACATAGACTGGCTGAATGGATACAAAAACAAGACCCATATATATGCTGTCTACAAGAGACCCACTTCAGACCTAGGGACACATACAGACTGAAAGTGAGGGGATGGAAAAAGATATTCCATGCAAATGGAAATCAAAAGAAAGCTGGAGTAGCTATACTCATATCAGATAAAATAGACTTTAAAATAAAGAATGTTACAAGAGACAAGGAAGGACACTACATAATGATCCAGGGATCAATCCAACAAGAAGATATAACAATTATAAATATATATGCACCCAACATAGGAGCACCTCAATACATAAGGCAACTGCTAACAGCTATAAAAGAGGAAATTGACAGTAACACAATAATAGTGGGGGACTTTAACACCTCACTTACACCAATGGACAGATCATCCAAAATGAAAATAAATAAGGAAACAGAAGCTTTAAATGACACAATAGACCAGATAGATTTAATTGATATATATAGGACATTCCATCCAAAAACGGCAGATTACACGTTCTTCTCAAGTGCACACGGAACATTCTCCAGGATAGATCACATCTTGGGTCACAAATCAAGCCTCAGTAAATTTAAGAAAATTGAAATCATATCAAGCATCTTTTCTGACCACAACGCTATGAGATTAGAAATGAATTACAGGGAAAAAAACGTAAAAAAGACAAACACATGGAGGCTAAACAATACGTTACTAAATAACCAAGAGATCACTGAAGAAATCAAACAGGAAATAAAAAAATACCTAGAGACAAATGACAATGAAAACACGACGACCCAAAACCTATGGGATGCAGCAAAAGCGGTTCTAAGAGGGAAGTTTATAGCTATACAAGCCTACCTAAAGAAACAAGAAAAATCTCAAGTAAACAATCTAACCTTACACCTAAAGAAACTAGAGAAAGAAGAACAAACAAAACCCAAAGTTAGCAGAAGGAAAGAAATCATAAAGATCAGAGCAGAAATAAATGAAATAGAAACAAAGAAAACAATAGCAAAGATCAATAAAACTAAAAGTTGGTTCTTTGAGAAGATAAACAAAATTGATAAGCCATTAGCCAGACTCATCAAGAAAAAGAGGGAGAGGACTCAAATCAATAAAATCAGAAATGAAAAAGGAGAAGTTACAACAGACACCGCAGAAATACAAAACATCCTAAGAGACTACTACAAGCAACTTTATGCCAATAAAATGGACAACCTGGAAGAAATGGACAAATTCTTAGAAAGGTATAACCTTCCAAGACTGAATCAGGAAGAAACAGAAAATATGAACAGACCAATCACAAGTAATGAAATTGAAACTGTGATTAAAAATCTTCCAACAAACAAAAGTCCAGGACCAGATGGCTTCACAGGTGAATTCTATCAAACATTTAGAGAAGAGCTAACACCCATCCTTCTCAAACTCTTCCAAAAAATTGCAGAGGAAGGAACACTCCCAAACTCATTCTATGAGGCCACCATCACCCTGATACCAAAACCAGACAAAGACACTACAAAAAAAGAAAATTACAGACCAATATCACTGATGAATATAGATGCAAAAATCCTCAACAAAATACTAGCAAACAGAATCCAACAACACATTAAAAGGATCATACACCACGATCAAGTGGGATTTATCCCAGGGATGCAAGGATTCTTCAATATATGCAAATCAATCAATGTGATACACCATAGTAACAAATTGAAGAAGAAAAACCATATGATCATCTCAATAGATGCAGAAAAAGCTTTTGACAAAATTCAACACCCATTTCTGATAAAAACTCTCCAGAAAGTGGGCATAGAGGGAACCTACCTCAACATAATAAAGGCCATATATGACAAACCCACAGCAAACATCATTCTCAATGGTGAAAAACTGAAAGCATTTCCTCTAAGATCAGGAACGAGACAAGGATGTCCACTCTCACCACTATTATTCAACATAGTTCTGGAAGTCCTAGCCACGGCAATCAGAGAAGAAAAAGAAATAAAAGGAATACAAATTGGAAAAGAAGAAGTAAAACTGTCACTGTTTGCGGATGACATGATACTATACATAGAGAATCCTAAAACTGCCACCAGAAAACTGCTAGAGCTAATTAATGAATATGGTAAAGTTGCAGGTTACAAAATTAATGCACAGAAATCTCTTGCATTCCTATACACTAATGATGAAAAATCTGAAAGAGAAATTATGGAAACACTCCCATTTACCATTGCAACAAAAAGAATAAAATATCTAGGAATAAACCTACCTAGGGAGACAAAAGACCTGTATGCAGAAAACTATAAGACACTGATGAAAGAAATTAAAGATGATACCAACAGATGGAGAGATATACCATGTTCTTGGATTGGAAGAATCAACATTGTGAAAATGAGTATACTACCCAAAGCAATCTACAGATTCAATGCAATCCCTATCAAATTACCAATGGCATTTTTTACGGAGCTAGAACAAATCATCTTAAAATTTGTATGGAGACACAAAAGACCCCGCATAGCCAAAGCAGTCTTGAGGCAAAAAAATGGAGCTGGAGGAATCAGACTCCCTGACTTCAGACTATACTACAAAGCTACAGTAATCAAGACAATATGGTACTGGCACAAAAACAGAAACATAGATCAATGGAACAAGATAGAAAGCCCAGAGATTAACCCACGCACCTATGGTCAACTAATCTATGACAAAGGAGGCAAAGATATACAATGGAGAAAAGACAGTCTCTTCAATAAGTGGTGCTGGGAAAACTGGACAGCCACATGTAAAAGAATGAAATTAGAATACTCCCTAACACCATACACAAAAATAAACTCAAAATGGATTAGAGACCTAAATGTAAGACTGGACACTATAAAACTCTTAGAGGAAAACATAGGAAGAACACTCTTTGACATAAATCACAGCAAAATCTTTTTCGATCCACCTCCTAGAGTAATGGAAATAAAAACAGAAATAAACAAGTGGGACCTAATGAAACTTCAAAGCTTTTTCACAGCAAAGGAAACCATAAACAAGACGAAAAGACAACCCTCAGAATGGGAGAAAATATTTGCAAATGAATCAACGGACAAAGGATTAATCTCCAAAATATATAAACAGCTCATTCAGCTCAATATCAAAGAAACAAACACCCCAATCCAAAAATGGGCAGAAGACCTAAATAGACATTTCTCCAAAGAAGACATGCAGACGGCCACGAAGCACATGAAAAGATGCTCAACATCACTAATTATTAGAGAAATGCAAATCAAAACTACAATGAGGTATCACCTCACTCCTGTTAGAATGGGCATCATCAGAAAATCTACAAACAACAAATGCTGGAGAGGGTGTGGAGAAAAGGGAACCCTCTTGCACTGTTGGTGGGAATGTAAATTGATACAGCCACTATGGAGAACAATATGGAGGTTCCTTAAAAACGAAAAATAGAATTACCATATGACCCAGCAATCCCACTACTGGGCATATACCCAGAGAAAACCGTAATTCAAAAAGACACGTGCACCCGAATGTTCATTGCAGCACTATTTACAATAGCCAGGTCATGGAAGCAACCTAAATGCCCATCAACAGACGAATGGATAAAGAAGTGTGGTACATATATACAATGGAATATTACTCAGCCATAAAAAGGAACGAAATTGAGCCATTTGTTGAGAAGTGGATGGATCTAGAGACTGTCATACAGAGTGAAGTAAGTCAGAAAGAGAAAAACAAATATCGTATATTAATGCATGTATGTGGAACCTAGAAAAATGGTACAGATGAGCCAGATTGCAGGGCAGAAGTTGAGACACAGATGTAGAGAATGGACATATGGACACCAAGGGGGGAAAACTGCGATGAGGTGGGGATGGTGGTGTGCTGAATTAGGTGATTGGGATTGACATGTATACACTGATGTGTATAAAACTGATGCCTAATAAGAACCTGCAGTATAAAAAAACAAACAAAACAACTAATACTAAACTTTCATTGGGTTATTTGTATGGAAATATGTTAATATAAATGTTTCAGACATTACATGAAATTTCTAAAAATCTTATATTTGTATTTGTATGGAAATATGTATGGAAATATATTAATATAAATGTTTCAGACATTACAAAAAAAGAAAAAAGAAATGAGATCAATAGTTTTAAAATTATTATTAATTGAATTGGTTGGATTTTTGTGTTGCTGAATAGATTTTTAATAAATAATTGACACTTGAGATGGAATTATATTCTTATCCAAACCTCACATAGGCAGAAACACACAGAAGCCCTCACAACCAAAGTCCCAGAGGCAAAGCAAAGCCACAACAAAGGGCTTGCCATGATCTACCTCTTTGAGGAGAGAAATACCCTAATTCCCAGCTCACTCTTTGCAAAAGAAATGTTATATCTGTGTCGGTCTTGAACAAATTTCTTCTTTCTGGAACTTCAGGCTTTACTGTCCCTAAGAATGGCTATTGAGAATTACCATGGCATTTATTATTTGGCCTCGTTCCTGAAAATTTCAGATCCCCAACACTTCATCATTTAGTATGATTTGATGTGTGTTTTCCTTTAGATAAAGCAGATTTGACCACCTTGTATTAATAATATATAATTAATTATTACATCATTTGTAATATATATTAATATGATAATATAAATATAATATATAAACAGTAATTATATAATACAAATACATATTATATTATTAAATTATATATATTAATCATATATAAATTATAATTTATATACTTAACAAATTTAAATATATTAATTATATAATATATCATTATAGTATTTATATATAAATTATAATCTATATTTAACTTAAGTAAATATGTTATATTTATATTTATCATATTATTAGATATTAAATTATATGTATATAAATATAATTAACTTAAATAAATTATAATTTATATATACATAATAGATAATGATATATAACTAATATACCATGTAATTAATAATATTTATATAATTATAATAAACAGGGTTGAGATTAATCCTAGCCTTTTGTTTTAGAAGTAAAACTTCCTTTTCAAAGGACAGAGAAATAATTAAAAGAAGTAATGATCAAAAGCACAATGAATAAACTCTAGAGATTAGAGGTCTACTGTACAACATTGTACCCACAGTCAACAATAATGTATAATTAAAAATTTGTTAAGAGGGTAGACCTCATGTTATGTTTCTTACAGCAGTAAAGTAAATTTTTAAAAAAAAATAGGGTAAAAAGAAACATCGTTTGTAATCATTCCAACAAGTTAACAGCTTACACCAAAGGCAGACCCTTGACTATTTTCCCTTCTCTCCTTCCCTACTTACTCTCTTACCACGGCTGTCTCTGGTGAATTGCAAACTGAGTTACTTCCTAGCTTTTCCTCCAGCTTCTATGCTTAGAAAATCTTTGTCTCAACAGCGGGGAAGAAAGTCCTAGATGCCTTACAGGCAGCTGAGACATTCT
This sequence comes from Balaenoptera acutorostrata, assembly GCF_949987535.1. NCBI lineage: Eukaryota > Metazoa > Chordata > Mammalia > Artiodactyla > Balaenopteridae > Balaenoptera > Balaenoptera acutorostrata. Next base: position 10,772,370 of record NC_080070.1, read on the forward strand.
TCTCCCGGAGCACAATTAACAACTGGGTAAAAGCAAAGTTCTATCAGGTGTGCTTTACTTACATCTGCCAAGTCCACCCTCCATCAAGACAGACCACACTGTCACAGAATTCCATAAGAAAGACCAAAAAAAAAACTATACCCTTTTGCGAAAGAAAGACATTTCCTTAGGTAATTGAACCAAACCAAATAAAAAGCATTTGGCTTACCTGGAATGACCTGGGTTTCTTTACCTGACATGGATCAACCAGGAGACTGAATCACAGTTCTTTCATTGGTCAAATCAGCTTCTATCTGAAGTTATGGTCACTTTCTGCAAAACATAAATTCCAAGGAAAACTCTTACATAAGACATTTTATTTGGAAAATGTTTAACTGAGTTGCGGATGCCTTTGGAGAATATATTTCAAAGGAATGACCCTACTGGCCCCTAATGACTTCTTCTTCTCTGAAAAGAAAAAAATGTAATTCAATTATACCAGAATTCCAACTAAAATTAATAAGATTTTAAAACTTGCTTTCCTGTATTTTGTGTTTCCAAGTCCTTGAGTTCTCAAGTCTGCTGTTAAACTTTTAGTTCACAGTTGTATAGCTTAATACCTTTTCTAATGAGTGAGTAAAAATAGAAGGAAATTAGAGGTCATTGTACAAAAATTTGAATATGATGAAATGTTTGACATTATTTTTCCTTAGAAATTCTCACATGTGTTAGTGTATTTAACCAATTCAAGACTATTCATTTGTTCTACAAATATTGTCTGAGTGCGCACACCTGGCAGTGTCCTAGGCACTGAGATTACACTGGTGGCTGAAGTGGACAATTATCCCTCTCTTCATAAACCAGACAGCGGGAAGGGAGAGTGTATATTAACAATAATCAAATAACTAGGTGATCAATACGACACAATTCAAAATATGATTCTGAGATTATGAAAATGGCTCTAGTTTAGATTAAGTGATAAGGAAGAGTTGCCTAAGCCAATAGCATTTATACTGAAACCAAAAGAATACACAGAAGACTGAAGACTACAGAAGGAGTCTCTCCTGGGCAGAGGGGCCCTGAGGTGAAAAGGATTGGGTTTATTCAGAAACTAAAAGCACAGATTTAATAGAATAGTGATTTTGAGGGAGAAGGATATAAAATAGAGTTGAAGAGTGTAAAGCTTCTATTACATGGAAGGATTGGGGTCTCTATCCTAAATACAACAGTAAGTCATAAGAGAGTTTTCACAGCAGAGTAATCCAGTCCTGCTTGTGTGTGTGTGTGTGTGTGTGTGTTTTAAACTAATTTTTATTGGAGTATAGCTGATTTACAATGCTGTGTTAGTTTCAGGTGTACAGCAAAGTGAATCAGTTATACATATATCCACTCTTTTTAGATTCTTTTTCCTTATAGGTCATTACAGAGTATTGAGTAGAGTTCCCTGTACTGTACAATAGGTTCTTATTAGTTATCTATTTTATATATAGTAGTGTGTATATGTCAGTCCCAATCTCCCAGTTTATTCTTCCCCCCAACTTTCCCCCTTGGCTTATATGTGGAATCTAAAAAAATGGTACAAGTGAACTTATTTACAAAATAGAAATAGAGCCACAGATGTAGAAAACAAACTGCCTGTGTGTTTTTAAGCTTACTTTGTTTTATTCGGGGCTGTGTATGCTTTCCATGGGCTGGAAGCACCTTTGCCTTTACGGGCCCCTTGTTCCATTTTATATTTGGAGTTGACCCTTGAATAGTGCAGGCATTAGGGGCACTGACCCACCTTCCAAAGTGGAAAGTCCTGTATAACTTTACAGTCAGCCCTCCACATCCTCAGATACTGCAAACTTGGTTTCCACCAACCTCAGTTCTGCATCCCAGATTCAAGCAGCCTTGGATTGTATAATACATATTTGGTGGAAAAAACCCACATTAAGAGGATCTGTGCAACTCAAAACTGCATTGCTCAAGGGCCAACTGTATGTGTGTGCGTGTGTGTGTGTGTGTATATATATATATAATATTTATATGTATATTTTATATACATATCACTGTGTTGGCATAAAGATGAATACAATCCAGGCTGGACTATATCTGTGTGTGTGTGTGTATACATATATATAGTATATATAATAGATAATACCTTATTTTATAATATATACTATATATGTATATGATATATACATAATATATATATACACATTTTTCTCTGATATTAAAACATTTTCACTGGCCCCTAGTATTATCATGGACTCTTGGCCCTGTGTCTACTCTACCCAAGGCATAAGGCAGCCCTGGTCTTATCAGCAGAGAACAGATTTTCGTCTGGAAAGTCGAAACCACTTCCACGAGGATAAGCAGGAGAAGGTGGCAGACACAGGCAAGACAAATCAATAAACTGTTATTAATTTAGTTGTTAAATAAAACTAAAACATAAACCATTGACTCGGACTCTCTAAAAATATGTATCAAGAAATGTAAGCCAATATGTGCTAAAAAGCCAAAAAAAGAAAGAAAAAAAAAATCTCCTTGTGGTCAGTTTAAAACATGACAGAAAGGAAAGAGAAAGAGATAAGGAGGCAGAGTAAGAAAGCTGAGCTGTGAAAGAAGAGGAATTAGAAGCCAAGATGGAAAGAAATGCAGGGAAGCAGAGTAACAGGAGAGGAAGCGGGGTAATAGAGTGGAAGGTGTATGTGAAATCTCTTTGAAAGGTAAATGTGCTCTACGAACACAGGGAAGTGTGACAGGAACACGGAAAAATTTCCTTGGGAGTCTGGAACCAACGCATGAAAAATCTTCTAATGATCATCCAGAGTTCCAGAGTCCTTCAGAAGAAATCAACAGAAGGTGGGCCATTATCGAAATAGCTGTGTTAGCGGGACAGAGCTTTAAAACAGAGCATACGTAGGGCTTGTTAAACCGAACATTTCTGCAGAGAGGTGTGTTAGCGGAAAGAAGGCAGGTGTTTTTTTTTAAACTGGAATCGTGTGCATACTTGCTAGAGAAACTACACATGGGGGGAAGGTGTTGTTTTTCTTGTTCTTTTTGTAAATTTTTGGAAAATCGTTATACGAAATAAGTCAATATTTGTTCACAGCCTCCCTTTTTCCCAGTAGAATTTGAGAAACTCTGTGCTCTTTGTCGTAGCACCTTTTCACGTTCTGCCCTACGTGGAACAGGAGTGACATCCTACAGCGGGAGGCCCAGCGGTGATGGGGGCCTTTCTTCTCTTGACCCCTCCACTCTCTGCAACTACACTTGGTCTTATGTGTCATCTTGGCCAGGCTATAGTACCCAGGGACTCACTCAAACACTAATCCAGGTACTACTATGAAGGTATTTTGTAGATGTGGGTAACCCACAGAAATCAGTTGACTTGAAGTAAAGGAGATTATGCTTGACCATGTGGGTGGGTCTAACGGATCCGTTGGAGGGACATAAAAGCAAAAAACTGAGGTTTCTGTGAGAAAGAAAAAATTCTGCCTCAAGTCTGCAATGCCAATTCCTGCCTAAGACTTTCTAGCCTGCTGGCCTGCCCTGCAATGTTCAGACTTGCCGTCCCCTACAATTGTGTGAGCCAATTCTTGGCAATAAATCTCTTAATATATATATCCTACGGATTCTATTTCTCTGGAGAACTCTGATGGATGCAGAGTTTGGTACTGGGAGTGGTTCTAGAGGAACAGACTCCTAAGGATGAGCTTCTGAATTGGTTCTGGGGATTCCAGAGTTAGTTCTCTAAAGTTAGATTAAAGTTAGATTTAAAGGCACTAATGACTCTATCTCCATTGTTAAAGAGGACATGGATCGTCCCTGGCATGATGTGGGAATAGAGATAGACAAAATATTACCACTGGTATCACTAATCATACTTATAAAAGGTGAGGTTCTGGGTGACCACCTATTTGATATCTTAGAACATTTTTGTCAAACTAGGAATATAATAATGAAAGTGACTCATTGCTGGACGAAGTGGGGAAAGAAAAGGATGAATTTAGGGCTTCCAATTCCCAGCTCAACTGCAGCATAAATGACCTGAAAGATTCTGTGTGTGCCCTGAAAAAAAATTCGTACCTCCTGTAGTTGAGGAGCTAAGATTTGTGAAAACCAAACCCAGAGACTCATCCTTCGTTCTACAAGTGGCTAAATTACAACACAAATTGAACTCCCAGTCTCACAGGGTGTAGCTGGATAACCTTTTGCTGGAAAGAATCAGCTTGTGACTAATGCAGCCAATCAACCATCTCAACAGAAGCCAGCAATAAAAAACAGGTTTACCTAGGAGAAATTGTGGAGATCACTGTTGTCTGATGGTTTACACTCCTGTTAACTGCACAGAAAACTGACAACAGTTTTGAGAATTTTGTATCAGCAGAAACACTGCCAGCCTGAATGGAAAGGGACTGAGACGCAGAAGACACACCAAGAAGATGACATGACAATCAGAGTCAGAAATTGTAGTGATGCAGCTACAAGCCAAGGGAAACCAAGGATGGGTGGCAGCCACTGGAAGCCAGGAAGAGGCAAGAAAGGATTATTCCCCAGAGCCTTCAGAGCAAGCAAGGCCCTGCTGACATCTTGATTTCAGACGTCTAGCCCCCAGAACTATGAGAGAATAAATTTCTATTGTTTTAACCCAATACTTTGTGGCCATTTTTTAGAGAACCCAAGGAAACTAACATACCATCCATATCCATCCAGTAAGTCATTCATCCAATCCTCCCCCTTGTGGTGGAAAATACTGAGAGACACATAGAAATTATATATCTTCTGTTCCTTTTTGGAATGTTTGGGAATTCAGAGGGGATATGGTTTTGTAAAAGTTTCAGACTTTCCTCCTATTTTCTCAATTTTTCCAAGATCTATATGAAGCTTGGTGTATGAAAGACTGATCTATATAAAGATGGTTTGAAAAGAAAGATATCAGGTTTTCCTTCTCTTGACCCAGATAGGATCACTATTATTAATTATTACTAAGGGAATAAAGAGAGAAAGTAGAGAGAGGGAAGGTCAAAGAGAGCTAGGAAAGAAGGTGAGGGAGTAATTTTATCACACATGCCTGGCCTAGAAATGACATTAGTAGATCAGGAGCTGACCCAAAATCCTAACGGGAGATGCCAGTCTCTGACTCTGTAACATACACTATTTGGTTTGAAAGAGCTATTAGATATCATGTAGTGTAGAGACATAGTGTTTATCCAGAAGCATGACGTAAGGCAACATTTCAGCATGCCTAGATTGTGAACACATGTAGATGTTTCTACTGAGGAATAGGGACCATGGAGACAGATGCACAACCCTGATGGCCATGACCAGTGAGCTAGGAGACAGCCTGCTAAGCAGCAGTACCGTCCTCGATGAGCATGCCATGACACACGGGTATAGCTCTCTTCAAAGTAGGCAAGCACATCTTGGTTCTCCTGGGTTGTAATCATACAGCTTCAGAGATGCCTTTCATTCAGAAGGTTGAGCTGAGTGGGTCCCATGCCATGTAGTTGAGCTATATAAAACTACACATTTCAAATAAAGGTCTTAAGTTTACCAGAGTATGAAAAAGTTTAGGAGAGCAGGGTAAGGGAAATGAATGGTTCTAAAGAAAATAATAGAGTGACAATGTGTTTAAATGGGTCCAAGAAAACAGAGAGATAATTGTCGGTACTTTGTAAGACGTCAGACTGAAGTACTATTTGTATTGTCATTAAACTTAATCTTTAAAACTGTTTGGGAAGACGTTTGATCATTTCGCACATGCTGCTAAAAATTGTATGATTTCAAAAATGTTGAAAACTATTGCAGTAAGATCTTTCACCACATTTTACAGATCTGCATTTCATATAAAGTACCACCAACCTTGGTTAGCTGTGTTGTCAAATCATAATAAATAGAAAACAGGCAATTAGAGGTGGGAGGGCTGAAAGGAATGACTACACTTAGAGTTGACAGCCTGGTAAGAAGGAAGTAGACGTCTAACCACTATTTAGCTACCCAGTAAAGAGCTAATTTGTCATAATAATAGCAACTCTCAGGTGTTTCGGAAGTGCCTTGAGTCTTTAAGTTGTGTTCCCACTGAGACTCAGCCATGTGTGGGCATTTCAGGAGAACCAGTGAGGTACCCACAGATTATCTATTTTAGAGAACAACCTTGGAGCACCTTAGAGAAAAGATTGTTTGCGACTCCACAGTGTCTGTTACTCATTTTATCCTTTAGCTGAGTTCCCATGAACTTGTCTATTCTTAGGGAACCATGAGGCTGCAAGTAAGAAATGAGAGACCTGTTTCCACATAAAACTTCTGTGAGTTCTTAGGAGCAAAATAATTCAAAAGTGAGGGAAAATGTCCTCCCCACATCTAAAGAGCAGCTTCAGAGATGTGACCCTGCCACAGAAGGAGCGTGCTGGCATCACAGGAAGTGGTACCAGAGTCAGCTGGTCATCTGGGGGCCACAGGTATCAAGGGCTTCATTTCATCATCAGTGGCAGAAGCAGTGGCTGGCCACGAAGCATCAACAGGCAACAGTCACTTTAGTGACGTCTTAACTCACTGCAGCAGGACAGTCTGAGAGTACAGATGACAAGGCCTGGGTGACAGATAAAGACACCTGTGACAGCAGGACCAGCAGGAGTGGCAGAGTGGAGGAGCTTCATCTGCCAAGAGTTCAGGAGCAGAAAAAGACCTCATGGTGTATTTGCAAAGAATTGTCCTTTTTCCCTTTAGTACTTGTACAAATCATTAGGGAAGAAAAATCCTGCAGTAACAAATGGGGGTTAGAGTCAAAGAAAGATATTTATTGTCATTACTGTAACTTTATTTTTATTCCCTGCCCAACTCCAGATCCCATCTGGTAGTTCTAGGGAAATATTGACTTCATTAAGAAAAAGTGTTAATTATTTGACATACGCTATTTAAGATAGCAGGTGTTACATAACACGTTTTACGAGTGTTTTCACCAAAATGTTTTCTTTTTTTAAGTTTTGTACTTTAAGTTGTATGCTTCGGTTATCTGTGAAATTCACTTATGTGGAATAGCGCATTCCCTGACAGATAAATATTGTTATAATAATAGAGTGTTAATCCCTGAACAAATTTGATTAAAGATGGGTTTAAGAACAACTTGTATTAAGAACAACTCTTGGTTTAATTAGGAGCAAAGGGACTTCTATTTTCAATAATTATCTTTTAAAGTTGGGCCGGACTTTATAAAACCTGGATTGATTTTATTGCCCAATGCCTTTTTAAAAACTATTATTCTTTCTTTCCATCCCTACTATAGCTGTTAAAAATGCAAATTTATGGCTGATTTCCTCTGTAGCATAAATATTCAAGTTCTGAAGTCAATGCAGTTTGCTTAGAAAAGCTTCTCTTACCAGTCACAGAGGAAGGCAAACGTTTAACTGCTTCACAGCTGGCTGTCTTCTGCTGTGGGCAGCTTCAGCCATTCCTTGGTGCTGCAGTGGACTATAAAATTAACAACTGAGTGTTACGATACTCTGCAGGGCATCGTGCATCTGGCCCAAGGATTCATGTTGGGCAGCAGTGACATGGGTAAGTAACTGCAAAAAGACATCAGATTCCCAAATTAGATTGACTTTCTTTTTTTTTTTATAGCAGAGGCTCTCATATCCAATTTGCATACTGTACATTATCAACCCAAATGCTAATAAAATGTGCCCTGAGCAAATTGTTGCTTTGAATGGAAAATGAGATCTGTGGAATAAAAAGAGAAAGCAGTAGTGGGGAGAATTTAAATGTACACTCATCATGTAATAAATATTTTTGCATGTTTTCCCATTAAAGTATTAAATTTTCCTTATTCAGTATTTTTTACAAATGAGGAAGAACCATGCTTATATCTAGACCTCAGATAGGCTCTCTCACATCTGAGGCCACAGCAGAAGGTATAAAATGTCTTGACTGTGAACATGGCTCAGACTTGGATAAGATCACTAAGGAGTCTTTCCTAAAAAACTAATTCAAGAAGAAATACATCACCCTAAATTTCAAGACAGGTAGTATATCAATTTCAAAAAATGGTAGAGCCCAGGTAAACTATGTTTGAGGATACAATGAACTCTGTGGTGTGTATGTATTGTATATATATACAATGCACATATATATATATATATAATGCACATATATACATATATATAATGCAATGCTTAATATGATGCAGGCCCAGGGTAAACATTCAATCAATGCATCTTTTGTTTGTTTTACAGGGAACAAAAAGCAGCAACAAACAGAAGTCCTGGGAATTTTCCATGTCTCAGAAAAGAGGGATGGAATGCCATTTTTCTTTATATCAGTTCAAAAAAGGCTTTCTAGTACCATCTATTTTCTCCTAAAAAATGGATTGTAATTTTATTCCAAAAAGATAATTTTAAAGCAAGTGAAAAAGTGCTTATTTTTGCCTCAGATTCAGCTATTTCATTGGAAAATAGTGATTAAGCAACAAAGATGAGTCTTTGAAGTAGTTCTCCATTCTGATTTCCAGAGCTAACAAATGGGCCATGTTTTGCCAAGGACACTCCAACAGAAGAAGGAAAGTTCTAAAACATACTTGTTCCCTTCTCACCTCCATCAATGACTAATACAGTGCCAAGACCTGCATCGCCTCTTTTTCTGGGACCGTTCTATAAATGGAAGGGTCTTTTAAAGTCTAGCAAAGGGCAGATCATTTTTTGAGGCTTCTCCAGAGATCTAAGGGAGTAAAGAGAGTGAAGAGGAAGTGAAGAACAGGAGTGCCATCCTCCTTTCTATTTGGTGGGATGGGACCAACTCCTATATGGGGTGGGGAAATGGCTTAAAGGTTATGAACTTCAGTGGATGCTTTATCAAGCTATAATTTCTAATAAGTTAAAATATGACTATCCCTCAAATATAGAATAAAGATATGTCAAGGATATATTTAAC